>NC_083808.1:617674-730774 GCF_015708825.2 Lethenteron reissneri | reverse complement strand
AATGAGACCTTGACTACGATGAAGACGATGACAATGATGAGGACCTTGACTACGATGACGACGATGACGATGATGAGACCTTGACTACGATGACGACGATGTCGCATCGACGACGATCCGCGAGGCGCGTTCTCAGGAGCTTGTGCCACCACGCAGGATCGTGTGCCGGATGGCACGCGCCGACGGGCGGCACCAGGTTCGCGGGCACGCGCACATCTGCGTGGAGGAGTGCGTGGCGCAGTACATGGCTCTGTCCAAGCAGGTCTACACCTTCGTGGTATGTCCCGCACGCACGCACACCGCACGCACACGGCACCACGTATGTAGGGTGCGGTGCCACGCGTGCGCACGGATTTTCCGGACCCCGTGGCTGGTGGGGAGAGGTGATGAGTGATGGATGTTGGGGTCGAAGGGCGGTGGGCGGGGGGGGGGGGACGTGGGCCGGGTGCGAAGGGAGACGGAGAGGTGTGGAGCGTGGGTGCGAAGGCGGCGGGTAAGGCAAGGACGCGTGATCTACGCGCGTCACAACCTCGATCGATGGCAATAACGCCAACGTCAATGGGCACGGGATTAAATAACAGGCATGGATTTTTATAAAAACTGAAATCAATAACGGCATGCAGGTAATGTCTTCGGTTAAACCGCCACGTATAAATATTCACAATCGCAGCGGAGCGGCTTGTGCTGGCAGGTGCCATCGGTCGCGCTGGCTCACCCTGCGCACCTCCTTCAGCTGTCGTCTCTCTCGCGAAGCGTCTGGATCCTCCACGGACCCTTTTGCACCGACCTCTCCATTCTCATCTCTCTGCTCCCTCCACGCACTCTCCTACCTCTCATCTCTCATCTCACTCTGCTCCAGTAACCAAGGCTCTTAGGGAAGCCCCTGGTCAACCTTCGCTCTGTGGGGGGTCGCTCATTCTCCTTTGCTGACCCCACAGTCTGGAACTCCCTTCCCGCAGCCATCCGTGCTGTCAGCTCCCTGCCCCCTGGTCAAGTTCTGGCTCCAGACCTTCCTCCTCTCCTCTGCCTGTGACCAACTGCTTCCCTCACACAGAGACCCATACACCCACACAGAGACCCATATACTCTCATAGAGGCCCATAGACTCACACGGAGACCCATACACCCACGCAGAGACCCATGGACTCTCATAGAGGCCCATAGACTCACACGGAGACCCATACACCCACGCAGAGACCCATGGACTCTCATAGAGACCCATAGACTCACACAGAGACCCATAGACTCATACAGAGACCCATAGACTCACACAGAGACCCATAGACTTACACGGAGACCCATAGAATCACACAGAGACCCATAGACTCACTCAGAGACCCATCGACTCACACAGAGATCCATACATCCACGCAGAGACCCATCGACTCACACAGAGATCCATACATCCACGCAGAGACCCATAGACTCTCAAAGAGTCCCATTGACTCCCACGAATGGACATACAGAGCCATAGACCTATAAAATAAAAACACCTGACTCTTTCTCTACGATATGTTGACAAGCGGTTGCATTTGCACGCTGTGTAACTCCACGTCGTGGTGTATCGTGTTCCTGCATGGGGAGCAGCGGTGCAGCGGTTGGCACGCTGCGTGGTGCTGTGCACCCCCCCCTCCTCGTGTGCTGTGTCGACCTTCATAGGTGCTGCTCGCTAACAGCACTTGCCCCACCAAGACTACACTGGTTATCTTTGTCTTTGTGTGTGTCCCTCTGCCACCCCCCACCCCCCCCCCCAGCAACCGCGGTGCGCACGGTGGCGCCGGCGCGCGGCCCCGTGTCGGGCGGCACGCGCGTCTCCCTCCACGGAGTGCACTGGACGCCGGCAGCGCGGTGGGGTGGCGCTGGGCAACGAGAGCTGCGTGCTGCGCAGGTGACGGCGGCGAGGACGGCACCGCCGGATCAATCGGGGCGCGCGGGCGACGGGCGTCGTCGTGGAGACGGGGGAGCGTGAGCGTCGCCGCTGTTGCCGCCCGTGGTCAAATCGGTTTTTCGCGCAAATGAGTCGACAGCCTTAGCCGGATTAGCCGGATTACACGGGGGTCTCCCGAACCAGGCCCCTTGGCTACAGCGTCTCCACGGTGAGCGACGCCACCCCCGATCCGCCGTGCCGAGCACCCCGCCGGTGGTCGCCGCGCCACTCGCCACCGGAGCGGCCGGCAGCTTCCCTTTTGACCGGCGACCTCCACTCTGAAGATTGGCGGTCCCGTGAACTCTGACCTCGTCGCTTTTTACCCTACCTCTGGCCACGTGACCTTTGGTCCCACAAATTCTGGCCCCGCCACTTCCTGCCTCGGTGACCCCCCGCCCCGTGACCCTTGCCCCCGCGACCTCTGCCTCGACTTTCACGGCCGTGCCGCCAGCTTCCGAGGACGACGCGCAGCGGGGGGTCGCCGAGTGCCGCGGCGCACTCTGCCCAGGCCTGGCGGAGCGTTTACCGCTCGGCAATTACGGCCGTGCCGGCGGGACGCGACGCCGCAACGCTCCGGCTCTTGTTAGTCTCGGTCGCCCGGAGCAGATCGCTCGGCCTTTCCACTGGTGCGCGGTGACCGCTGTGGCGGTAATTGCTCTCCAGGTGTGATTTTTCCATTTGATTAGTGCGCCGAGCCCTTCGCCGTAATTAACCGTAACAGCTGCCAAAGTCCATTTTTCAAACGTGGACTAATTGGGGACTGGGGTTAAAAAAAGAGCAGCGCGAAAACATCGGCGCTGCCACCGACGCACGGGGCCGCCGGACGGCACGCTCCCCACGCCGCTGGAACAACGAGGATGCCGTGCCGATCCGTCGACCCGACGGCGAGCGCCGGGGAGCGTCGCCCCTCCCGCTCGGTTCTGACACGACGCCGCTCGCCGACAGGGACCGCGAGCGCCGACCCGGGTTCGATTCTCGCGGAACTATCGGCCTCGCTGGCCCGCATGTAGCGCCATTCTCGGAGCAACAGGTGCTCGCCAGTAGCTCTCGTCAGCGCCACTCTGCTCGGTGTGAATAGAGAGGTCATGAACTTTGAACTCGGTCTCTGTGTGCGCGCGTTTGTGTTTGTGTCTGTTTGTGAATGTGTGCGGCTGTGTTTCTGTCTGTATCTGCGTCCGCGCGTGCGTCTGCGTCTGCGTGCGGCAGTCGGAGTGCGGGCGAGATCGTGTGCACGTCCGCGTGGGCGCCCCGCGGGCCCGACTTCGTCGCCGTCTCCGTGTCTCTGGACGGCGCCGAGCTGAGCAGCGCCCTCCGCTACGAGTACACCGAGGACCCCGTCGTGACGCGCATCGAGCCCGAGTGGACCATCACGCAGTACGCACACGCACGCGCGCACACAGGGCCAAAACGCTCGATCCCACACTGAAAATGAGATGGGGAGAACTCATTCGATGGAATCTCGGACAGCCGTCTGTTTATTTGAGCACACGTACACATACGCACTCACACGCGCCTCCATTAGATGCACGCGGTGGGAACGGCAGGCACAGCGGTTGGCTCGGTGCGCTACGAACCCGGCGACCCGAGTTGTATTTACTGCCACTGACCAGCGTGGTGAAGTATGGTCAAACAATCACCGGAGTGTCGATGGTCCTTGCCTCACTCTGCCATTGGGGTACTGAATATTGCGTTGAACCAATACTGCTGAAATGATGCACTGCCGGAAGGCCGTGTGGCTGACAGGATGTGTATAATTTAATGTGGGAAGGCGGCAGCGTATCATCATTACACAGCGGGGGGGGGGGCGGGGGGGGGGGGGGGGGGGGCCTTCATCCAGCAGTGGAGCGGCGGGCGCCGGGCGTGAACGGTGAACGCCGCGAGAGGCTCGAGCAAAATGAGGGCGGCGGCTCCGAGCGTGAACTCGTTCAACCCATCCCCGTCCCACTTGACACGGCTTCAAAGTGCACCTAGCCTGGCGTAACCTCGTCGAGACACCACCACCGATCGCCAGTGTTTGTAATGCGTTAGTGTGCGCGCGTGTGGTGTGTGTCTTGTGTGGAGATAAAGCCGGCCGGCCACCCCTCGCACCGGCCTTCATAGGTGCTCGCTAACAGCACTTGCCCCTACAGTCTGTTATGTCTACATGGGGGATCTTTGTCTTTGTGTGTGTGCGCGCAGTGGAGGAACGCTGCTCACGGTCACGGGCAGTAACTTGGGCACGGTCCAGGAGCCCAAGATGAGGGCCAAGTACAAGGGGGTGGAGAGCGTCGACGTGAGTGCTGCTGCCTCTCACCATCATCACATCACCACCATCACCATCACCACCATCATCACCACCATCATCATCACCATCATCACCACCGTCACATCACCATCACCACCATCACACCATCAGCACCATCACCACCATCATCACCATCAGCACCATCACCACCATCATCACACATCACCACCATCATCCCACCATCAACATCACCACCATCATCATCATCATCACCACCATCACATCAACATCACCACCATCATCATCACCACCACCATCATCACCATCACCACCATCACATCACCACCATCACATCAACATCACCACCATCACCATCATCATCATCACCATCATCACCACCATCATCACCACCATCATCATCATCACCATCATCACCACCATCATCACCACCATCACCACCATCACCATCATCACCATCACCACCATCACATCACCACCATCATCACCACCATCATCACCATCACCACCATCATCACATCAACATCACCACCATCATCACATCAACATCACCACCATCATCACCACCATCATCACCATCATCACCACCATCATCACCACCATCACCACCATCATCACCATCATCACCATCACCACCATCACATCACCACCATCATCACCACCATCATCACCACCACCATCACCACCATCATCACCACCATCATCACCATCACCACCATCATCACATCAACATCACCACCATCATCACCACCATCACCACCATTGCTTGATATGGACATCGCGCCTCCCCCCATCGGTGCATGTCGAGGCGCCGAGCGGTAGTCTCGCCCAGGAGAACCCCCCGTGGCAGCTGCCGCTGTGTGGCCACGAGGTGAACGAGCGCCGCTCCGGCCTGCACGTGGGTCGTGTCCGCCAGTCGGGGCCGTGGTCGCCGCTCGCTCTCACCCAGTGGAGTCATTTGCGATGTCACTCACGGAGTTTGGCAACTTTGGACCGTGACTCCGACACGCGCACCACATTCTCTCTACACACAGATAAAGATCCTCGTATAGCCTTAACAGACTGTAGGGGCAAGTGCTGTTAGCGAGCACCTATGAACGGTACACGAGGGGGTGGGTGGCCAGCACCACGCCCGACCACCTTTGTCTCCCCAGTGGCGATGTTTGCACGCCGCACTGGCTACTCATTTGAGGCTGAGTCGACCTAGGGGAGGCTCAGGATCGGTTGAGATAATCGTCACTGGTGTTGGCCGTGAGCGGGAATCGAACTAGAGTCGTCGGGTTCGTAGTGATGCATAGAGCTAACCGCTACACACACTCACACCGCATGCAGATACACCACACAGACACATAAACATACACACACTCACACCACACACACCTAAACATACACACACTCACACCACACACACCTAAACACACACTCACACCACACGTGGAAACACACACGCATGCACACACGTAAACACAAACACATATCCCCAAGGAGGTAAACAAACTCTCGGATAGCTTCACGCAGCCCTCCGCTAAGCACCGCTGCTGCGCACGAGGCCAGGAATTGTGCAGTTGATGGGCGACGACTTCCCCCCTCCATTCAGCTGAGTGGATCTGCAGCCCCCACACCGCTCGTTTGCACAGGGAAACTTCCTTGACAGGCCGATGAGCCCCCTACTGTCTCAACCCTCCCCCCAACCTCCACCCGCATCGCATCGTCCGTCTGCCCGTCCCTCCGTGCGTGCGTGCGTGGGTGGGCAAGTGCTCGGTTTGCGGAGCGGCGGCACGGTGGTTAGCGCACTGAGCCGGCGTGTTTTTTGGCGACTGCTCTTCTGCAAAATGAGAAGTAGTTTGATTGAATTACAGTTGGATCCCACGCGTGGACTTAGAGATTCACTCCCGCTCACGGCCAACATCAGTGGCAAGTGAAATCCGAACCTCTCCCGTCCCTCCCCCAGGCTGACTCAGCCTCAAACGAGCACCCAGTACGGTTTGTAAACATCAACGCAGGGTCTGGCCTTAACAGGTGCTCGCTGACGGCACTGGTCCCAGCGGTCTGCTTAGTCGGCTACACGGGGGCGGTCTGCTCAGACTGTGCGTGTGCGTGGTTGGTAAACGGCACAGCTTGCGAGTGTTCACCCCTCCGACAAAAACCACGACCTTAACCCTCCCCTTCATGGCTGCTTTCAATTTCGCCGGCGCCCGTCTCTGCCGTGAACCACCGCCGGGGGAACCTTTGCCCGGAGCCGGCGCGACGCGGGCGGCGGTCCCGGCATCGTCGCCGGGAACCCCCCGGGAGGAGACGCCGGACCCTACCGGGCCGGCACGGTTAACCGTGCCCGCCCGGAGGCCCGGGCTGTGTTGGCGCTACCTCCACCGCCGCCGGGTGAACGGTTAAACAAACATTTTGGCGTAATAATTAAACCCTTGGAGAGAGAGGGAAAGGTTGTGAGGCGTGCGGGTGGGCGGGGGGGGGGGGGTGGGGGGTGGGTGCGGGGGTGGGTGGGTAGGGGGGTGGGAGCGGGTGGGTGGGGAAGTGGGTGCGAGGAGCAGCGGTGCCGTCACCGCGTGTCTGACCGCGCCGGTCGTGTTCGCCGTTTGCAGCCGCCCTAATTATTTTCATCGCCGCCGTCCCCGCTTGATCGTTCCCACGGTGCATAAATATCATCCCCTACGCCGCGCGCCCGTAATTGTTGATCTTCCACGAGACATGATGGCATTCTGCTGCAAAGCTTCACACCCCGCCCCCCCCCCGCCGTCTCCGCCACCCATGGCCCTCGCTCCTCCTCCTCCGTGCGGGAGGCGAGCAAACGTCGTGGAGCAGCGGCACGTGGATCCCCCGCTGTGTAGATGGTGACGCGGAATGGAGCGGCCCCACGCCCCCCCCACGCCCCCACGCCCCCTCTAGGCGCCCCTTGCTGCCAGGCAGGATAAAAGATGCTGCCCAAGCTGCTGCATCGGTACTCTTCCACAGGGAACGCTCCGGGGGATTTAAAATGTCGCGGAGTTCACGCGAGGATGGGTGGATAACACCTAACTCCAAGTCTGAACTTGATCCTAACTAGTGACCCCTAACCCCACAGACTTGCACCGTGTTCAACGAGACGACGCTCATTTGCCGTGCCCCGGGCATCGAGTTCAACAGCCCTGGTCCCCTGCCAGCGGAGACCGGTGATGGAAGCTCGTCGTCGTCGTCGTCAGCATCGTCGTCTTCGTCGGCTGCGTCGCTACCCATGCTGGCGCCCGTGGCCCCGACGAGCTGGGGTTCATCTTCGACGACGTGCGCTCGCTGCTCGTCTTCAACGCTTCCGAGTTCTACTACCACGCCAGCCCACCTTCGAACCGCTGGGTCACGACCCCCTGGACATCAAGCCCGGCTCGCCCATCATCCTCAAGGTGAGCGCGACACCTCCGCCGTCTCACGGGCGGCCCGCGGGGGGACATGGCAGGTGCCGTGTCCCCGCACGGGCGCCGCCCGCGGGGGGACATGGCAGGTGCCGTGGCGGGATCTCCGTGGAGTCATTGGCGGTGCAGTTTTTTGGGATTTGGCAAATTTGGACGGGGACGCCGGTGGCACACGATGGCCAACTCTTGCGGTGGCGTCACGAGATATTTAACGTCCGCAGTACACACCACGGCATTAACCAGGGTGGCCTGCCGCGTTCAAACCGCGAGCCTCTGCGACGAGCGGCGAACGCGCTGCCGCCGGGCCACCGCGTCACCAGCCCAATGCACGTGCGTGGATGCGTACACGCACGTGCGTGCGTGTTTGTGTTGTTTCACACGTGTGTCTTGTTTTACGTGTGCGCGTGCGTGCTGCCATCGCGCGCTCAGGGCCGGAACTTGATGCCGGGCCCAGCCGGGGGGGGCTGAACTACACGGTGCTCATGGGGGACGCGGCATGCGCCGTCACCCTGTGTCCGACACCCAGCTACTGTGCGAGTGCCCGGCCCTGTCGGGCCACCACATGTTGACTGTGAGGGCCCACCACTATTACCAATACCACCACCAATACCACCACCAATACCACCACCAATACCACCACCAATACCGATACCACCACATGTTGACTGTGAGTGCTCACCACTTGCCACCGCTATTACCAATACCACCACCACCACTACCGATACCACCACACTACCACCACCACCACTACCGATACCACCACTACTACCGATTTCACCACCACTACGCTACCACCACCAATACCACCACCACGACCGATACCACCACCACCAACAGCACCCTCACCACTACCGATACCGCACAACTACCTCCACCACTACCACCCACCGACACACCACCACCACCACTACCGATACCACCACGTCCACCACCAACACCACCACCACTACTGATACCACCACCTCCATCACTATCACCGACACCCGTCACCACCACCACCCGACACCTCCACCACCACCATCATCACCATCCACAAAAACTCACGCACGGCTGCCTTGCCCACTGACTCGCACGAACCTTCATCGTACTCATTCGCCCGTGACCCGTGGGACAGGTGCGCGTGGGCTCGCTGGAGCAGGCGGTGGGGCGCGTGGGGCTGGTGCACGACAGCCTGCTCACGCTGCCTGCCATCGTGGGGCTGGCGGCGGGCGGCGGGCTGCTGCTGCTGGTCGTGGTGGGCGTGCTCGTGGCGTACAAGCGCAAGTCGCGCGAGAGCGACCTCACGCTCAATCGCCTGCAGCTGCAGATGGACAACCTGGAGTCGCGCGTGGCGCTCGAGTGCAAGGAGGGTGAGACGATCCGCCCGGCACCGCCGCGGCGGCGGCTCGTCTCTCGCGCAAATATCGCCTCGATTTTTACTTCCCATTGCCTAGTGGCGATGACAGTCGTCGTCGTGCCGGTTGTCAAACTCCAGCCCGTTTGCTGTTGTTGACGCGGCGGTTGCGGCCGTGGTTGCGTTTGCGGCGGGTGGCGGTGCAGCGTTTGCGGAAGCTGCAGACCGACATCAACGAGCTGACGAGCGACCGTGGACGGCGCGGGGATCCCCTTCCTGGACTACCGCATCGTACGCGCTGCGCGTGCTCTTCCCCGGCATCGACAACCACCCAGTGCTCACCGTGCTCGATGTGCCGGCACGGCCCCCACAGCCACCCCATACCCACATCCACCCCGCACCCCACCGCACACCCACCGCACACCCACCCCCCGCACCCACCCACCGCACCACACCACGCACCCACCCCACACCCACCCCACCACCGCACCCAACCCACACCCACCCACGCACCCACCACGCACCCACCCCGCACCCACCCCGCACCCACCCCGCACCCACCCCACACCACACCTACTCCACACCCACCTCACACCCACCTCACACCCACCCAACACCCACCCCACCACACACCCCACACCCACCACACACCCACCCCACACCCACCCCACACTCAAGAACAGCTGTGCATCACGGCTGTTCTTGTGTCGTGGTGTAGCGGTTAGCACGCCACAAACCCTGCGACCCGAGTTCCATTCCCACTCACGGACACCAGTGGACTACCCTAGGTCGACGAGTACCTAGTGCGGTGTTCCCCACCGGGGAGACAAAGACGGCCGGGCGTGGTGTCGGCCTCACCACACCCACGTTGTGCCGTTCCGGCCTCCGCAGCCGCTCGTCATCAGCGCTCACCCCAGCGGTCTGCGTGGGCTACGCGGACGGCGGGATCTGCGCTCGTCCGTGCGTTCACACCGCCACCCTCACCCGCGCGCGTGTCCCCAGGTGCCCGGCAATCGGCACGAGTGCGTGGAGAAGGGCTGCGGCACTTCGGCACGCTGCTGGCAGCAAGGTGTTCCTGCTGGCGTTCGTGCGCACGCTTGAGTCTCAGCGCGCATTCTCGATGCGCGACCGCGGCAACGTGGCGTCGCTCGTCGCCACGGCGTTGCAAGGCAAGATGGAGTACGCGACCGACGTGCTCAAGCAGCTACTCTCCGACCTCATCACACGCAACATCGAGAGCCGCAACCACCGCCAAGCTGCTCTGCGAAGGTGACGCGCGTTCCCCTCCTGCACCCGCGTTCAAACCACCACACTGCAGGTCACCACAGCACACTACCCACTAACTCCACTCGCCCACCCACCCTCTACTCACCACTCATTCACCCACCCACTTACACACTCACCCCCTCATCCACTTACACACTCACTCACCCACTCACCCACTCACCCACCTACCCACTCATTTACCCGCCCCACCGACTCACCAACACTTGCAGGGCACAACACTTTCTGCTGTCTTCCCTCGCGCCATTCCACTCTGGAATTCTTTTCCCCCAGTCATCGTCATCTCTTTTCACAAAGCCGCGTCGCTCCGTTTCCGTCCTCCCGTCTCCCCCGTCGCTCCGTCTCCCGTCCGTCGCTCCGTCGCTCCCGTTCTCTCCGTCGCTCCGTCTCTCCCCTCCGTCTCTCCCGTCGCTCCGTCTCTCCCGTCGCTCCTCCCCGGCCGTCGCTCCGTCTCTCCCGTCGCTCCAGTCTCTCCCGTCGCTCCGTCTCTCCCGTCGCTCCGTCTCTCCTGTCGCTCCGTCTCCCCCGTCGCTCCCGTCTCCCCCGCGCTCCGTCCCCCCGTCGCTCCGTCTCCCCCGTCGCTCCGTCTCCCCCGTCGCTCCGTCTCCCCCGTCGCTCCGCTCTCCCGTCGCTCCGTCTCCCCCCGTCGCTCCGTCTCCTCCGTCGCTCCGTCTCCCCCCGTCGCTCCGTTTCCCCCCGTCGCTCCGTCTCCCCTGCGGCAGATTGGTGCTCGCTCGTGCTGGGCTCACAGGGCAGCAGGGTATCAATTACGCCAGATGGGCATCGCCCCCTTCGAGGAGCGGAGGGTGGGGGGGGGGGCCATGCAGGGGTGGGATGTGGGGGGGGTCAGGGAGGATCGTGGGGGGCACGTCTCCACCCACGCGCACGGGAGCGAGCGCCTCTCGTTAATGACCGAGGGTTTTAGTTGTGCGCAGACTTCGCGATGGAAACGCCTGCGCGGGGCGGGGAACAAGAGCGTGAGGGTCCACCAGGGGGAAAGCTTCATCCAGCAGTTGATTGATCATGGCTAACGATGATGATCATCCCGGCTGCCCTTCATCTATGGGTGGATTGTGCAATTCACGACAACGATAGGGGGGAGTCGTTCATCCAGCAGTGGATGGAACATGGCTAACAATGCGGCTGATCGGTGCCGTGAAGGCTGGGGGTGAGGGGCTAACGAGGCCACCGTGGATCCCGTACACAGCGGTCACGGGGTTACTAGTTGTGGGGTGCAGTGGAGTGGTGGGGGGCAGAGAGCACGGCATCATTATTGTTTTATATTTCAATTAATTAAAAAACCCATTTCTCCCGCCCCCACGTGCCTACACAAGCAATTACCGCAATCCGTGATTAGCGGCGTGGCGCTCGGCTCGCCGCGTGGTTCTCTGATTAATGGCTGCCGCCGCTCGCAGCTTTCCATTAAATATTCATTTGCCCATCAGCGGCGCTCGTTCGGCCGCCGTCCTTGTTGCCTGCGCTGCTGCCCGCCGGCCGTGGCCTGGCTGCCCCCTTCCGCGCGCCCCGGCCATCCACCACCGGCGCCTTCCCAGTGGCCTCTTTGCACGACGGCGGCTCGCGGGAACACAGAAAACAAAGTAATTCTTATCGGGGGGAGGAGGGCTGTGGTGTTTTTAGTGCAGCCTGCACGCTCACCGCCGCTCTGTCTCTCCGGCCTCTCTCAACGCGGCGTCATTGACGGCCGTGTTGAGGTTTTCAACAACAAATGGCGCGGTTGTTGAACGCTCGCGCTGTGTCGTCATTCATTTTGTTTGGCTGCGTTGGTGGTGGAGGGTCTTAATGATACAAATTGGGCCAGGTCACCACCTGCAGGTGAGACGGTGCAGGTGAGACGGTGCAGGTGAGACGGTGCAGCAGCACAAATCAGTGATGAACCTCGAGTCACGACCCCAAATAGGTAAGGGGGGATGTGGGGGTGGGGGCTCAGCCTGAACCCCGAGACGCCACCCAGGTCGTCGGTGCATGCACGTGCGTGTGTGTGTACGTGTGTGTATACGTGCATGTGTGTACGTATGTGTGCGCACGTGTGTGTACATGTGTGTGCACGTGTGTGTGTGTGTGTACATGTGTGTGCACGTGCGTGTGTGTACATGTGTGTGTGTACGTGTGTACGTGTGTGTACGTGTGTGTACGTGTGTGTGCACGTGCGTGTGTGTGTGTACGTGTGTGTGTGTGTGCGCGCATGTTTGTACGTGTGTGTGCGCGCGCATGTGTGTGTGCGTGTGTGTGTGTTTGAGTGTGTTTGAGTGTGTTTGCGGAGCGGTAGGGGTAGCAGTTAGCGCACTGTGCTACGAACCTGGCGCCCCCGGGTACAATTCTCGCTCACGGCCAACACCAGTGACGATTATCTGAACTGGTTCTGGGCCTCCCTTAGGTCGACTCAGCCTCAAATTATGTGTAAACATCACCACGAGGGAGACAAAGACGGCCGCGCGAGGTCTTGGCCACCCATCCGCTCGTGTGCCGTGCCGGCCTTGATAGTAACTTGCCCCTACAGTATGTTACAGGCTATACGGGAGATCTTTGTGCGTGAGATAAGAGGTGCTCGTCACGTGTGAGGGTGGGGAGTGGATTGGGGGGAGTGATGAAGGGGGCCACCCACTCGGCTCAAATCGCGGCACGTGTGGGCCGGCCCTCGCCGCTGCTCATTACCCACAATCCTCTTCTCTTGATTGGCTCAATTTGTAAATCGCAGCGGGTTTTGTTGAAACCCATCATCTCGGCCGGGATTACCATCATGCTGCCCCTGTGGGGAGCGGCGGCGCAGGGGTTAGCGCGCTGTGCGATGAACCCTCCGTCACCGACTTACACACTGACCGGCGTGGTGGAGTGTGGCACAACGACCCCGCACGGCGTGGGGAAGCCTTCCCCCAGCAGTTGATTGATGAAGGCCCGTGAATAATAATGGTCACATTGTGATTTTCTTCTCAATTTAGCATTTGCAATGCACCACCATCATCCTAAGCAGCAGCCTCCATCTATCTATTACTGGATGAAGGCAATTCGATTATTCTAAATCCAAATAACTAAATTCTGTATTAAAATAAAAAGCGAATTAAACAAGGTTTAGAGGAGATTTTCGGCCTTCCTCAGAGGGAGCTGCTCTCTGCTGCACAGAGCCGTGCCCTGTTCGGGGGCCACAGCCGGCTGGCTTGATTCGATTTCGGCATGGACACAGCGAGTCCGTGCCAAGCCACGCATCACCGAGCACTCCGTTAACCAGGGCGGGCCGTGCCAGCCGTGGGAATTCATTCGCCATGCCCCCGGCAAAACCGCCGATTTTCCGCTTCTCATTGGCAGGAGCCGGACACGGGTTTAGTGACTTATCTCTTTCTTCAATCTTCTCTCTCACTCTCTCTCTCTCTCTTTCCATCTCTCACTCTCTCTCACTCACTCTCTATCTCTCTCTCTCTCACTCGCAGTCTCTCTCTGTCTCCCGCTGTCCCTCGCCCGCGCACTCCCTGCCAATGATATTTCCCTGCCACTCGTGCTTGACAGTGGCCTAACGGGCCGTGGTGGTGGCTTTGTTTCTTGCAGCTCGATGTAAATATTGGTATGGGTTAGATTAAACAAATTTGTGTTTACTGTATTAATCAAAATCATGGTCATCATCATCGTTAGCAGCAGCAGCCACGGTCAATCCACTGCTGCGTGAGGGCTCCCCAAGCCGTCGCCACCTCTAATGGTTCTGCCTCTACACAAACCGATGCATCGCTCCATCTCCGCAGCGGCACGATCACGGAGCGCCATGCGCGTCGTTGACGATCGTTGCCCTTGACAGGCGTCGTTTCGGGAGCGACTCTGCGTGAGAGTCAGCTGCTGTTCACTCGAAGTCGACGACCTCGATGGAGCTCCATCGAGTCAATGACCTCCCCACCTTTGTCTCACCTGCTGGCCCTGTCTCTCTCTGTCGCTTCCGCAGGACCGAGTCTGTCGCTGAGAAGATGCTCACCAATTGGTTCACGTTCTTACTGCACAAGTACCTGAAGGTCAGTCCTCAGCATCTTGGACGGGGCGTGTGGGGAGGTGAGCGAGCGAGCGAGTGTGTGGAGTTTGTATGTTCTCTCTTTCTGCCCCTGTTCTGCGTGGGTTTGCTCCGGTTTCCTCCCACAGCTAAACCCCACACTCACAGTGGAACTGGCATGGCCCAAAAATCCCAATGCTGAAAAAACAATGAACCTGCAAATCACTGAATTTGGACCAGCAGCATACCCCCCCACCCTCTACTGCGAAAACTTGGCAGGACCCTCCAGAAAACGAGTCTCAGCGAGGCGAGGCGTTCCCGAATGAGCAGAATCATCGCCACAACGATGATGGTGCCCCCCGTGACCCGGCGACCCCTCCCCCACCGTCCTCGTGCACCGCCTGCACCAATCACGCAGGGGTCACGCACATCGTGCCGCCATCGTCACGCGGGAACAACAGGGAAAACAAGCGTTTCCGAGTAACCACGTACGCAGTCGCGACAGCGGCAATAACACAGCAATAACGATACCAGCAGTAACAATATGCAAATTGGTGATTAGTGATCGTAGTGAGGGGGCTGGTGGTAGTCATGGCAGCAGCAGCAGTAATGCCACCGGCTGGCTGAGTAATCAGCTGGACCTGAGGCAGGCAAACCGGCCATGCTTAACGAACGCGACATTCAATTGCATGGGGAGGGGGTGGTGTTGGGAAGGAAGGGTCGTGACCACAATTGCTCACGAGCTATCTCCACCATCAACAATGTCCTCGCTCGCTCGTTCAGCCATCCACCCACTCAGCCACTCAGCCACCCACCCACTCAGCCACCCACCCACTCAGCCACCCACCCACTCAGCCATCCACCCACTCAGCCATCCACCCACTCAGCCATTCAGCCACTCAGCCACCCATCCACTCAGCCACCCACCCACTCAGCCATCTACTCAATTCAGCCATCCACCAACTCAGCCATCCACCCACTCAGCCACTCAGCCATTCAGCCACTCAGCCACTCAGCCACCCACCCACCCACTCAGCCATCCACCCACTCAGCCAACCACCCACTCAGCCACTCAGCCACTCAGCCACCCACCCACTCAGCCATCCACCCACTCAGCCATCCACCCACTCAGACAATCAGCCACCCACCCACTCAGCCATCCACCCACTCAGCCACTCAGCCATCCACCCACTCAGCCATCCACCCACTCACCCACTCAGCCACCCACCCACTCAGCCAATCAGCCACTCAGCCACCCACTCATACATCCACCCACTCAGCCATCCACCCACTCAGCCACTCAGCCATCCACCCACTCAGCCATCCACCCACTCACCCACTCAGCCACCCACCCACTCAGCCAATCAGCCACTCAGCCACCCACTCATACATCCACCCACTCAGCCATCCACCCACTCAGCCACTCAGTCATCCACCCACTCAGCCATCCACCCACTCAGCCATCCACCCGCCCGCTTGCCTCACTTGTCCAAGGATGTTTTTGCTTTCCCTTTGTCCCATTCACTCGGTCCTCTACTTGCTCATCCACCAACTCAGGCACTCACCCTTCTCGCTCGTCCACACGCCCGCTTCTCGCTCATCCACCAGCCAGCTATTTTGTCCATTTGCTCGCTCGCCCACGACGCGGCTCGTCCACTGACTCGTACGCAAGCCCACTTTGCTCACCCATCCGCTCGCTCCTTTTCACCATCAGCTTTCTCCACCGTGTCCCCTAATCGGTTGTTCTCTTGTCCACCAGCTCCACTCTCTAATTCACCCACTTTCCACCTTGTCCACCCTCTCACCCCCGTGTTCATCTGTTCGCTTCTCCACTATCTCTCTCGCCCAAACTGCTCGCAGATTCATTCATCCGACCACTCGCTCCCTCATCCACCCTCGCACCCCATTGTTCGCCCGCTCACTCACCGTCTGCTCAAGGAATGCAGGCAAGGGAGGGGGGCGAGGTGAGTGAGTGAGATCCCAGTGAGGGGTTCTGCACCGCTGCGATCAAAAGATGTTTTGTGGCAATTATCATCCAGCCAAACAATGAGCCCATTTTAAAAAAAACGAATCGGGGTTGATAGCGCGAGGCTGCACCCTTCATGTGGCCATTAAAGGCCTTTCATTGCCTCTCACGCCGTCTCCCTTTGCAAGTAATCTCATTTTCACATCTCCCACCGCATCTCCGTAATGCTGCCCTGCGCCTTTCTCCCTCCCGTCCGCCGCCGCCGCCGCTCCCGCGTCATTGCATACCTAAGTAATTGCTTCCTCGCCGCCCGATCCGCCGTATAAATCATCCTATTCATTCCGCCGCGTTTGCCCCGTTATTTATTTTTTTCTCTCTGCTCACCCGTCCGGCCGCCCGGGCCGTTTATCACCGGCGGAGAGAGAGGAGACGCGCCGGAGTGGGACGCCGCGACGTAGCAAGTAATCGGATCCTTTACCGATTACTCTGAACCTCTACCGATTACACTACAATTACCCTTCCGATTACTCTGAACATTACTCTGCAAATTACTTTAGTGATTACTTTAACGATTACTCTGAGATTACTCTTCCGATTACTTTATCGATTAGAGAACCATAGTCATGCATAGACACTTACATACTTGCTTAGAAAACCGTTCAACGGGATAATAATAATATGTCCTCGGAGGAGGCGCGGTTTGGTTTGGAATGGCTTTGGCTGAAGTCCAGCCGTGAGAATCGGGCCGCCTGGGTTGGGTACCTTGTGATGAATACATAATTGTCGTACTGGCCGCTGATCTGAGCCGTGGCTGGCAATTGAACTCGGGTTGCTGCGACCGTAGCGCAGTGCGCTAACTGCCGCTCCACCGTTCTTCAAGCACACAACAGACAAAAGATCCCCAGAATAGCCTCTCAAGGCCTCGTTTGGGGCAAGTGCTGCTCGCGAGCCCCGACAAAAGTTGGCACGCCACACGGGGGAACAGGTGACCAGCACCACGCCCGGCTGCCTTGGTCTTCCCAGTGTTGAGTAAACAATGAAGCAGGTACTCATTTAATGCTGAGTCGATGTAGGGTAGACCCAGGACCAATTCATATATTTGCCACCGTTATTGGACTTGAGCGGCAATCAAACTCGGGTCGCCGGGTTTGCAGCGCAGTGCGCTAACCACTGCACCACTACTCCCCACACACACACGTACACACGTGCATGTACACACAAATACACGATGATGATTTAAAAGATAATTTCTCCAAGTGCCTCAGTTGCAAAGCACAGCTGAGGAGTCGTCACCATTAGCAATGTCACATTAATATTGTACTCCATTCAATGTCTTCTTTACATGTTCCAGTGCTTTGAGATAATGTAGTTTTAACATTACATTACATTTAAATATGATTTCATTCATGACTTCTCCTAAATTGCATATGTCGGAGACAAAAACTAATCCCAGTAATTCACTACCTCAAGCTTAATAAGTAACAATTAAATGTTGTATTTTATTAATTTGAGCCCAAGAAATATCTTGTCTCGGCGGTGGAGCAGAGGCGCAGTGGTTAGCGCACTGCGCTACGAACCCGGCCTCCTGGGTTCGATTCCCACTCACGGTCAACACCAGTGACGATTATCTGAACTGTTCCTGGTCCTCCCCTAAGTAGACTCAGCCTCAAATGTGTGGTACTCGCTAACAGCACTTTCCCCAACGGTCTGTTAAGGCTCTATGGGGATCTTTGTCTTTATGTTTGTGTGAGTCAGTGAACATGACAAGGTTTCATATGGGTACTTTGTGTGTTCACAATTCGTATCCCACCATCCCACCACGACCCGGGCTCAACTGCGTGGATGTGCATGCGTGGATTGTGCGTCCGTGCGTGCGTGGATGTGCGTGGATGTGCGTGCTGGATGTGTGTGCGTGCGTGGATATGCGTGCGTGGATGTGCGTCCGTGCGTGCGTGGATGTGCATGGATTGTGCGTGCGTGGATGTGTGTACGTGTGTGGAGTTGCGTGCGTACAATTGTTCGGCAACCGAGATGACACGGCAGCCCCTGCCGTGCGTCGTCGCGTGACGGGGGCCGCAGGGCCGCGTGGCGTAACGAGAGGGGCGGACGAACAATGTTCAGCGATCGTTCCTCGCCCGCGTAAGCATGTGCGTGTGGTGGGCGCGGCTCTCATCGTGCGGGCGGTCAAGCGTGCGTGTCCGTGTTCATACTCTTGTGTGCGCGAGCGTGATGACCACTCCTGTGTCCGCCCGTCTGCATCCACCAGAGTGGCTGCTTGTCCACGTGCATATCTGTGTAGTGTGTATGTGTGTATGAGTGTATGTATGTGTATGCATGGTTGTGTATGTGTGTATGCATGTGTGTGTATGTGTGTGTATGTGTGTATGTATGCGTGTGTATGTAAGTATGTATGTGTGTGTGTATGCGTGTGCAAGTGTGCGTGTGTATGTATAGTGCAGCAGCAAGCGCACTGCTTAATGAACCTGGTGACCCGAGTTGGATCCACGTTCATGGCCAACACCAGTGATTATTATCTTAACTGATCCTGGGCCTCCCCTAGGTCGACTCAGCCTGAAACGAGTACCTCGTGTGGTGTGTAAACATCCACATCGGGGAGACAAAGGCGGCCAGGCGTGGTGCTGGTCACTCACCACTTAGTGTGCCGTGTCCGACTTTCACAGGTGCTACTCGCTAACAGCACTTGCCCCAACAGTCTGTTAAGGCTATACGAGGACCTTCGTCTTTGTGCATGCTTGTGCAGGAGTGCGCCGGCGAGCCCCTCTTCATGCTCTACTGCGCCATCAAGCAGCAGATGGAGAAGGGGCCGATCGACGCCATCACGGGCGAGGCGCGCTACTCGCTCAGCGAGGACAAGCTCATCCGCCAGCAGATTGACTACCGCACCCTCGTGAGTCCAACTCGACTCAGTCGTGGCCGAGATGATGGTGGTGGCGACGATGATGGCGACGATGGCGGTGGTCGCCGTGGTAATGCAGTAGGTAGAGATAGTGATGCTGGTAGTGGGCTGCCTACGAACCCGGCGACCTGAATTCGGTAAACACCAGTAAACCAGTTTTGGGCCTCCCCAAGGTTGACTCAGCCCCAATGAATAGCTAGTGTGGTGTGTAAACACGTTGCAATGGTGGTAATAATGATGGTGATGGTGGTGTTGGTAACGATGATAGCAGATGACGACCACGATGATGACGTTGATAACATTGACGTTGATGACAATTACAAGCAACATTTTCCGGTGGTGATAAGTGTGTTGATGATGGTAGAGGTTGTAAAAATTATGGTTTTGAAATTCATGATGTTTCTGATGATTATGATGCTGATAATGTCGCCGGTGGTGGTGACGACGGCATTAGTCATCCTGATATTGAGAGCAATGCCGTCGGCGGCAGTGTTGTTGACGACGGTGATCGTGCACCCGTCACGACGACGGCTGCGCACGCGCTCCCTCCTTTGCCCGGCCGACAGACGCTGAACTGCGTGACCCCGGAGAGCGAGAAGAACGTGGAGGTGAGCGTCAAGGTCCTCGACTGCGACACCATCACGCAGGTCAAGGAGAAGCTGCTCGACGCCGTCCACAAGAACGTGCCCTACTCCCAGCGGCCCAAGGCCATCGACCGCGACCTCGGTGAGGCCCCGGCCGTCTCGTCCGGGAACTGCGCGCATCGCGTGGAGGAGCTGGCCAGCAGATGATGGGGAGAAGTTAACGTAGCGGTGGATAGATCACGGCTCGCGATGACGACGATGACGATGACGGTGGTGGCGTGCGGTGGTGGCGGTGGTGAGCAGAGTGGCGACAGGGCCGCATGGGGCGCGTGATCCTGCAGGACGAGGACGTCACCACCAAGATTGAGAACGACTGGAAGCAGCTCAACACGCTCGCGCACTACCAGGTGACACTCACACACCACGTGGTGAGACACACCACGTGGTGTGAGAGACACCCACGTGGTGTGAGACACACACCACGTGGTGAGACACACACCACGTGGTGAGACTCACACTACGTGGTGACACTCACACCCCACGTGGTGACACTCACACCCCACGTGGTTAGACTCACACCACGTGGTGAGACTCACACCACGTGGTGAGACTCACACCATGTGGAGAGACTCACACAGAGTCATAGACCCACACATGGAGATGTTGGCTAAGCTGAACTGGGACGATCTTGGGGAAGTGCCAAGTGTAGTGGCTCCCGCAAACGTGGGTCGAGCGTGGGTCCAGTGTGGGTCGAGCGTGGGACGAGCGTTGGTCGAGCGGGCGGTGCGTGCGCTGTTGCCGTAGGTGGCCGATGCATCCACGGTGGCGCTGGTGCCCAAGCAGACGGCATCCTACAACGCCGCCAACTCGCTGCTCTCGCGCTCCGTCAACAAGTATGGTGAGCATCAGCCAGGGTACCGCCAGGGCACCAGCCAAGGTACCGGCCAGGGTCCCGGCGACCACCAGCGAGCAGAGTGCCGGCGCTACGTCCGTGCGCCGTGCGCTGGGTGCGTGGGGACCAGAAAGAGGCTCCGAGCACCTCGTTTGGGTGCGCCGAGCACACGGTGGTTTGTTTGGCAGCGTTGGTTTTAGTGTTGTTGGTGTTGGTGGTAGTGTTGGTGGTAGTGTTGGTGGTTGTATTGGTGGTTGTATTGGTGGTGGTTGTATTGGTGGTTGTATTGGTGGTGGTAGTGGTGGTTGTATTGGTGGTGGTAGTGTTGGTGGTGGTAGTGTCGGTGGTGTATTGGTGGTTGTATTGGTGGTGGTAGTGTTGGTGGTGGTAGTGTCGGTGGTGTATTGGTGGTAGTGTTGGGGGTGGTAGTGTTGGTGGTGTATTGGTGGTAGTGTTGGTGGTGGTAGTGTTGGTGGTGGCAGTGTTGGTGGTGGTAGTGTTGGTGGTGGTGGTGGTGTATTGGTGGTAGTGTTGGTGGTGGTAGTGTTGGTGGTGGTAGTATTGGTTGTGGTAGTGTTGGTGGTGGTAGTGTTGGTGGTGTTTTCTCACCGGGCTGGCGCTGATTGTAATGGCAGGGAAAACAAACCACCGAGCCGGGAGCAGCAAGCGGAGGCCACGCCGAGGCGGCGGTGGTGGCGACGTGGGGTGCCACGGGGGGTGCTACGCGGGGTTACCACGTGGGGGGGGGGGGTGCCCTTTGTTATTTTTGGGGTGTTTCGCTTTTACATTTATTTATATTTCCCCCGGTTCACCGTCACGGTCTCGTGACACAAGGTGAGATAAATTGCCGGCGATGTGGGAACGCCGGGCCCGGCCTGCCACTCTCGCCGCTCCCCCGGCTTCAATAAACAGGAAACCTCCCTCCCTCCCTCCTTGGCTGAGCCGTGCCGCTACACCGTGGCGGCTCCCTGCTGGCGGCCCCTCATTACCCCGTGTGGCACGGCATGCGCCGCGCCTTTTAATTAACGGGGAAATTGCCCGCTCTTCGTGTGCCGGCGCCGACGCTACCTCTGAAGTGCGCGGAAATTTAATATCAATTTACGCCGCCGGTTCTTTCCGGGTGTTACGTTCCAATTAGGAGTTAATTTCCACGCCCGCTTCTTACGCGGGCGTGGAATTGGCACGCTCGCTCGCCACCGGTCGTGGTCGTTCGCTGCCTCTGCCCGCCCGGCGCGACGCGCGACGTGCCGGCGGCGCGGTGACACGCGGTCCTGCCGTGCCAACGCCGTGACTGCGTGGTGCCCGCGTGGTGACCGCGTGGTGACTCGTGGTGACTGCGTGGTGACTCGTGGTGACTCGTGGTGACTGCGTGGTGACTCGTGGTGCCCGCGTGGTGACCGCGTGGTGACTCGTGGTGACTGCGTGGTGACTCGTGGTGACTGCGTGGTGACTCGTGGTGACTGCGTGGTGACTGCGTGGTGACTCGTGGTGCCCGCGTGGTGACCGCGTGGTGACTCGTGGTGACTGCGTGGTGACTCGTGGTGACTCGTGGTGACTGCGTGGTGACTGCGTGGTGACTGCGTGGTGACTCGTGGTGACTGCGTGGTGCCCGCGGCCAATTCTTGGCACCGCCGCGGCCGAGCCGGGACAACTCGCTCAGCTCTCGGTGCCTTCGCCTTGCCTAGGCTGGTGCAAGGCTCAAGGCTTTCCTCTTCTCCTCTGCTTTCACTGACGGCCTCTCTCGCAGAGACTCACAAAGAAACCCGTAGACTCACACAGAGACCCATAGACTCACACATAAACCCGTAGACTCACACAGAGACCCATAGACTCACACAGAGTCTCATAGACTCACACAGAGACCCATAGATTCACACAGAGACCCACAGACTCACACAGAGACCGATAGACTCACACATAAACCCCTAGACTCATGCAGAGACCCATAGACTCACACAGAAACCCGTAGACTCGCGCAGAGACCCATAAACTCACACAGAAACCCGTAGACTCACACAGAGACCCATAGACTCACACAGAAACCCGTAGACTCACAGAGAAACCCATAGACTCACACAGAAACCCGTAGACTCACACAGAGACCGATCGACTCACACAGAAACCCATAGACTCACACAGAGACCATAGACTCACATAGAGACCATAGACTCACACAGAGACCCATAGACTCACACAGAAACCCGTAGGCTTACACAGAGACCCATAGACTCACACAGAATCCCGTAGACTTACACAGAGACCCATAGACTCACACAGAAACCCGTAGACTCACACAGAGGACCGATAGACTCACACATAAACCCCTAGACTCATGCAGAGAGCCATAGACTCACACAGAAACCCGTAGACTCACACAGAAACCCGTAGACTCACGCAGAGACCCATAGACTCACACAGAAACCCATAGACTCACACAGAGACTGATCGACTCACACAGAAACCCGTAGACTCACACAGAGACCGATCGACTCACACAGAAACCTGTAGACTCACACAGAGACCCGTAGACTCACACAGAGACTCATGAACTTCACACAGAGACCCATAGACTCACACAGAAACCCATAGACTCACACAGAAACCCGTAGACTCACACAGAGACCCATAGACTCACACAGAAACCCGTAGACCCACACAGAGACCAATAGACTCACACAGAAACGCCTAGACTCACGCAGAGACCCGTAGACTCACAAAGAGACTCATGAACTTCACACAGAGACTTATAGACTCACACAGAAACCCGTAGACTCACACAGAGACTAATCGACTCACACGGAGACTGATAGACTCACACAGAAACCCGTAGACTCACGCAGAGACCCATAGACTCACACAGAAACCCATAGACTCACACAGAGACTGATCGACTCACACAGAAACCCGTAGACTCACACAGAGACCGATCGACTCACACAGAAACCTGTAGACTCACACAGAGACCCGTAGACTCACACAGAGACTCATGAACTTCACACAGAGACCCATAGACTCACACAGAGACCGATAGACTCACACAGAGACCCATAGACTCACACAGAAACCCGTAGACTCACACAGAGACCCATAGACTCACACAGAAACCCGTAGACCCACACAGAGACCAATAGACTCACACAGAAACGCCTAGACTCACGCAGAGACCCGTAGACTCACAAAGAGACTCATGAACTTCACACAGAGACTTATAGACTCACACAGAAACCCGTAGACTCACACAGAGACTAATCGACTCACACGGAGACTGATAGACTCACACAGAAACCCGTAGACTCACACAGAGACTGATCGACTCACTCAGAGACCCATAGACTCACACAGAAACCCGTAGACTCACACAGACCCATAGACTCACACAGAAACCTGTAGACTCACACAGAGACTTATAAGACTCACACAGAAACCCATAGACTCACACAGACACTGATAGACTCACACAGAGACCCATAGCAAGACGTATACTGGATGTGGCATGCCGTGCATAGGAATATTTTCCGCACCTGGTGAGGTGGCGCAGGGATCAGGGTGCTCGCCCGCCCGCTCACCGAGTCGCTCCGCCTACTCGCCCGCACGCCCTCCGGCTAAATCAGTTTCCCGCCCGATTGCCCGCTCGCCTGACCATTGATTGCGACCTCCGGTTCGGCGCTGGCTCCTCTGCGTCCCCACGCAGAGAGCATCATGAGGCACCCGGGCAGCCCGGACTCGCTACGCTCGCGCACACCCATGATCACTCCCGACCTGGAGAGTGGCACCAAGCTGTGGCACCTCGTGAAGAACCACGACCACGCCGACCAGAAGGAGGGCGACCGCGGCAACAAGATGGTGTCCGAGATCTACCTCACGCGGCTGCTCGCCACCAAGGTGAGGAGACGCACGCCGCCCCCCGCTCCCGCGGTCCCTCTCGCCTCGTCGCTCGCCAACGAGGTGGTCGGCCTCTATTGGCGGACCTCCGTGGGCCTCGCGGACCTCCGCGCTCCCAGACTCTCGACCTGCCGTCAGATGGCTCCGAGTCGAGGCGGCTGCAGAGTCCGTGTGACCGTCGTCACGATGCACGTGTTGGTCGGGACGGCGCGTCGCTCACGCTGGCGGTGTCGCCGTGTGCGGTGCCCGCGTTGCAGGGCACGCTGCAGAAGTTTGTGGACGACCTGTTCGAGACGATCTTCAGCACGGCGCACCGCGGCAGCGCCCTGCCCCTCGCCATCAAGTACATGTTCGACTTCCTGGACGAGCAGGCCGACCGGCACGCCATCCACGACCCAGCCGTACGCCACACCTGGAAGAGCAACTGGTGCGTCGTGCGTGCGTGCGTGTGTGTGTGTGCGTGTGTGTGTGCGTGTGTGTGTGCATGCAAGCGGGAGTGTACTGGTCAGCACGCTGCACTACGAACCTGGCGACCCGAGTTTAATTTCTGCTTAGGTCCAACACCAATGATGATTATTTGAACCGGTCCTAGGCCTCCCCTAGGTGGACTCAGCTGCAATCTGGTACCTGGTGGGATGAGTAAACATCGGCACTGGGGAGACAAAGGCGTACCGGCCAGCACTTGCCCCACCAGCTTATAAAATGCGTTGCTGTTGTACAAGCAACTCGTGGTCAGATTGGCTAAATGGGTTCACGTGGTCATCATGACAGACAATACTTAATTTCTCCTACTATCCCCCCCTCCTCCTCCTCATCTCCCCCTCCTCCTACTCTACCCGCCCACCCTCCTCTGCACAGCCTGCCGCTGCGCTTCTGGGTGAACGTGATCAAGAACCCGCAGTTCGTGTTCGACATCCACAAGACGAGCATCACGGACGCGTGCCTCTCCGTCGTGGCGCAGACCTTCATGGACTCGTGCTCCACCTCGGAGCACCGGCTGGGCAAGGACTCGCCCTCCAACAAGCTCCTCTACGCCAAGGACATCCCCAACTACAAGCACTGGGTGGAGAGGTGAGCGCCAGGGCGAGGGGATGGGAGAGCACGCGTGGAGCGCCATGCTACCAACCCGGCGACCCGAATTCGGTTTCCGCTCACGAACGATAATGGCGACAAATATTTGAACCGGTCCTGGGCATCCCCTAGGTCGACTCGGCCTTAAGTGAGTACCTGGTGTGATATGTAAACATCAGTAATGGGGAGATGCAGGCAGCCGGGCGTGATGCTGGCCACCCACCCCCTCGTGTGCCGTGGTCCACATTTGCCAAATTTTAACAAACGATGCTGCGGATGACTCTATTGGGATCGCGACCGCAGCAGCAGCGGCTGCCACCATCCCATGCTGGCTGAGCGGCCGCTGGCCCCGTTCCCTGCCCTAGCGAGCACAATGGACCCAACGGGTTCCTCTCCTTGATCACCTCGCTGACGTTTGCACGCGTGTCCTTGTGTTTGCGCGTGTGCGTCCACGGTGCGTGTGTGCACGTGTGTTTGTGTGCGCGTGCACGTGTGTGTCCACGGTGCGTGTGTGCACGTGTGCACGTGTTTCCATCTCTGCCGCAGGTACTACACGGACATCGGCAAGATGCCAGCGATCAGCGACCAGGACATGAACGCATACCTTGCCGAGCAGTCGCGCATGCACAGCAGCGACTTCAACACCATGAGTGCCCTTAACGAGCTCTACCTGTACGTCAGCAAGTACAAGGACGAGGTGGGGCTCGCCACGACGCCAACGCCGCACTCGAGCGCCTCTTCCTTCGCTGTTATGATGATGTTCGTTTCCCCAGGCAGGCCTCTAGGCTCTCGTTCAGGAGGGCCCTGCCAAGTGTTCGCAGTAAGGGGGTCGATGCTGCTGCTGCTGTGCGCTCCCGATTGGAAGAAACCCACTCAGAGCATGGGGAGAGCAAATACAGACTATCGGTGATCAGGCTGAGCACATCAACTCGCTCTGCTTGAGAACGCGGGTTACTCACGAGCAGCCTAGAATAGCAATGCCCGGCAATTGGATCATTCGTTATTGTCCCTTAGTGTACGTCCTCGATGGAGATGGAGCAATGTAATCAGCCCGTACGCAGAAGCTAGACGGATCTTTGCTTCGATCGATGGCTACGTCTTGGGGTGGCTCTTACCCAGCAGCGGATATATCACAGATGAATCGTAATGCGACAACGGATTAACGTAGCTCGGTTGCTCTCGGTCCCCCCCTGTACCCCCCGTACACAGATCCTGGCCGCACTGGACCAAGATGAGCAGGCCAAGCGGCACCGCCTGGCCTTCAAGCTGGACCAAGTGATCTCCTGCATGTCCGGGGACAGTTAGAGGTCACCGCACCGCCAGTGCCGCAACCACCACCACCACCGCCGCCGCCATCGTCGCCACCGCCGCCGTCATCGGCCGGGTGAAGTGTTGCTTATTTTAGTTCCTTATTTTTCCTCCATTTTTTTTTTAAACACCGCCGTCCGTCTGTCCGTCCAACCATCCGACTGACCGACCGAGAAGACGCGTGACGGTTTTGTGTTGCCGCACTCGGGCGACCGGACGTCCCGCTTTGCGACACGCCCGGCCACGCGGTTCCACGGTGGTCCGCGATGGAGCGCGGCGAAGCGCGGGGAAGCGACCGTCCACGCGCACCCGCGGGTCGGCCTCCCCGCTTCACTTTCCGGAGGAGCGGCTCCACCCGGGAGTCGACCCCGTGACCTCTACGCGGCATGGGGAAAAGGCCGTTCAGACCCCTGGGAGGGACGCGGGGAGGCGCGGTGACCTCTTCGCCCTGCGGGGGAGACTGACGGGAGAGCAGGAGAAGGCCCGGGGAGATCCGGGGGAGACCTGGCAAGGGGCTGAGAGTCGGCGTTAGTTGGAGAGATCGACCAGAGAAGCGGCCTGCTCTGCATCGCTCCGACACTGCTGCTCCCGCCGAGCCGGAGGAGGAGTGCAGCCTCGCGGCCCCCCTCCCACCACATGGACGGCGTTCTTCCATCCCGCCGCTTCCATCGTGCACACTCGACACCGACACGGAGCGCTCCGCTCGTGTCTTGCTTCGTCGCGTTTTCGCTGGATCTTCCGAATGTTCGTTAACCCCTTGTCACGCCCCCCGCGGAAGAGCCGACGAGTGACTTATGGGCGCCTGAACGCGGGCACCACTGACCGAGACTTGGTGAACCGTGGGTGTCGTTATCGCGCCCCCCTCCCCAAACTCGCCCCTCCCCCCCCAGCATGTCTTGCACAAAGCATCGATGCTGCGAACGATGATGCGCACGCGACCCATTTGACGGAGCCGAAGATTGTTTGAACGGCTCGAGAGAAACGCAACGGCTTCGGATCTTCGCTGGGGTCGTTTTGTAATTTTATTTTTTAGAAAAATATCCCCCTTTTACGGAGGGGAAGAAAATGAGACAAAACGCACGCACGCACATGCACGCACGCACGCACACACGCGCGTCAAAATTTCGGCCTCGCGTTCGCGTAGCGTCCGTCTGCAGGGGCGTCTCCGTGCTCCCCGGCGCTCCGGGCTCCGGGCCGTCTTGACCGCCAGTATTGAAGCGTCGCGTCTCCTTCTCCTGTTTACTCGAAACGACAAACTGTGGTTGTACAGCACAAAAAAGGAAGGGGCGAGCGAGACGGAGCGCCGCCCGTCCCCGTGGTCGCGCCCTCTTGGTGTTCGAGCGACCCCCACGCAGCGGCGAGCTTTTACCGCACCCAGTCGGTCCGTCGGCTACAAGTAAGGTCAAGGGTGGGGTGGGGGAGACAGGAATCCGCTAAGAATTTTGTTTTGGGTCTTTTCAACAAACGAAGTGAAAGCAGGAGTTTTACGATGCTGCTGTGTGCTCAACTCGCTCAGTCATATGTCCAGTGTCGCTCCAGTCTCTCGAACATTATATGGCTGCTGCTACTGCTGTAGCTGTAGCAGCTGTAGCTGCTGTAGCTGCTACTGCTGTAGCTGCTACAGCTGCTGCTCCTGCTGCTGTAGCTGCTGCTGTGGCTGCTGCTGCTGTAGCTGCTGCTGCTGTATAGCTGCTGTTGTAGCTGTAGCTACTGCTGTAGCTGCTGTAGCTGCTGATGCTGTAGCTGCTACTGCTGTAGCTGCTGCTGTAGCTGCTGTAGCTGCTGCTGTAGCTGCTACAGCTGCTGCTCCTGCTGCTGTAGCTGCTGCTGTAGCTGCTGCTGTGGCTGCTGCTGCTGTAGCTGCTGCTGCTGCTGTTATAGCTGCTGTTGTAGCTGTAGCTACTGCTGTAGCTGCTGTAGCTGCTGCTGCTGTAGCTGCTACTGCTGTAGCTGCTGCTGTAGCTGCTGCTGTGGCTGCTGCTGCTGTAGCTGCTGCTGCTGTTATAGCTGCTGTTGTAGCTGTAGCTACTGCTGTAGCTGCTGTAGCTGCTACTGCTGTAGCTGCTACTGCTGTAGCTGCTGATGCTGTAGCTGCTGCTGTAGCTGCTGATGCTGTAGCTGCTACTGCTGTAGCTGCTACTGCTGTAGCTGCTGATGCTGTAGCTGCTACTGCTGTAGCTGCTACTGTGGCTGCTGCTGTGGCTGCTGCTGATCTGGGGCTGGCGTGCGTCAGAAAGTGTCCACGCCGGCTGGTGTAGACCGAGCGAGCGAGTGAGGCTGCACGAGGAGCTCCGGATGACCGCGCTGGTTGAGAGTTCGGTCGCTCTCTGTGCCGCCGCCGTGACCCGAGCGTGGCGTCGCCCGTTCGCCGCTTGGCAGTGTTACTGGAGCACGGGTTTATGCTTTACACGCGCACGCGCACACGTGTACACGCACACACACGTGTACACGCACACACGCGTACACACACACACGTGTACACGCACACACACGTGTACACGCACACACACATGCGCACACGCACACACGTGTACACGCACACACGTGTACACGCACACACACACGTGTACACGCACACACACACACACGTGTACACGCACACACACGCGCACACACGTGTATACGCGCACACGCGCACACGTGTACACGCACACGTGTACACGCACACACACGCACACACGTGTACACGCACACACATGCACACACATGCCCACACACGTGTACACGCACACACGCACACACACGTGTACACGCACACACACGCACACACACGTGTATACGCACACACACGCACACACACGTGTACACGCACACACACGTGTACACACACGTGTACACACACGTGTACATGCACACACACGTGTACACGCACACACACGAGTACACGCACACACACGCACACACACGTGTACACGCACACATACGCACACACACGTGTACACGCACACACACGCACACACACACACGTGTACACGCACACACACGCACACACACGTGTACACGCGTGTCATTGTGGCAGTGCCAGAAGACTCCACTGTGTTGGGTGATCCTATGGACCTCAGCTGCCTTGGGGGGAGGGGGGGGTGATGCTCGGTGTATGAATGATGATGACGACGACGACGATGATGGTGATATCGATTAATATTATGATTATTGCTCTGTTGTTATTATTGTTGTTGATGTTGTTGTTGCGATGTCGAGCCGCCTGCGTATAAAGTCGCACCCTCCTCCCCGTCCTGCTCCTCCGCGCTCCACGTCTCTTGTCGCGGTCGTGCGTGCTCCCTCGTGCGTGCTTCTGTCGAAGGAACCAACTCGCGTCCCCCGCCACCCCCCGGCCTCTGCCCCCCATCCTTGGGTCGCGAAGCGCCTGACCCCAGCTTGGTGACCCGCCAACAACTCCCACCGCCCGGCACGGCCGCGTCGATGGACCGAGAGAGGCGAGGAGCGACGCGGCTCGGCCGGCTTCAGGAAGGGCCCCCCCCCGCCCTGCCAAAAACAAATAACGGCCCCCCTATCCCCTTCCCTCGGAGCGCATTTGGGCGATGGGGGTGAATTCATCGACGATCCGGATTCACCAAAGGTCCGCGCGCCGCTCCCCTGCCCGCGGGGCGACCTCCAGACTCTCGCGCCAGGCGTGGGGAGCGACGAGCGACGTCGACCGTTACGAGAGTGAGAGAGTGAGAGAGTGAGAGAGAGAGTGAGAGAGAGAGTGAGAGTGAGAGAGTGAGAGAGTGAGAGAGTGAGAGAGTGAGAGAGTGAGAGAGTGAGAGAGTGAGAGAGTGAGAGAGTGAGAGAGTGAGAGAACGAGAGTGAGAGAGTGAGAGAGAGAGAGTGAGTGAGTGAGAGAGTGAGAGAGAGAGTGAGTGAGTGAGAGAGTGAGAGAGTGAGAGAGTGAGAGAGTGAGAGAGAGAGAGTGAGAGAGTGAGAGAGTGAGAGAGTGAGAGAGTGAGAGAGTGAGAGAGTGAGAGAGTGAGAGAGTGAGAGAGTGAGAGTGAGAGAGAGAGAGTGAGTGAGTGAGAGAGTGAGAGAGAGAGTGAGTGAGTGAGAGAGTGAGAGAGAGAGTGAGAGAGAGAGTGAGAGAGAGAGAGTGAGAGAGTGAGAGAGTGAGAGAGTGAGAGAGTGAGAGAGTGAGAGAGTGAGAGAGTGAGAGAGTGAGAGAGTGAGAGAACGAGAGTGAGAGAGTGAGAGAGAGAGAGTGAGTGAGTGAGAGAGTGAGAGAGAGAGTGAGTGAGTGAGAGAGTGAGAGAGTGAGAGAGTGAGAGAGTGAGAGAACGAGAGAACGAGAGTGAGAGAGTGAGAGAGTGAGAGAGTGAGAGAACGAGAGTGAGAGTGAGAGAGAGAGTGAGAGAGAGAGCGAGAGAGTGAGAGAGTGAGAGAACGAGGAGAACGAGAGTGAGAGAGTGAGAGAGTGAGAGAGTGAGAGAGAGAGCGAGAGTGAGAGAGAGAGTGAGAGAGTGAGAGAACGAGAGAACGAGAGTGAGAGAGTGAGAGAGTGAGAGAGTGAGAGAGCGAGAGTGAGAGAGTGAGAGAGAGTGATACTTTGACTTTTAAACAACTTTTATTGCTGCCAGCAGCAACAGCACTGGAGGCGATTTCGATATGAAATACACAGTCACCAGCAAACAAATAAAATAAACGCTTCAAATCCACGCGTTGTGGCGCTAAAAGCACCGCACACAACACAAAAGAAAAGTCACGTGGTGGTTTTGGTGGTCATCGCGCACGCCACGATGACGAGCGAGCGCTTCAGAAGGTGAACACGAGGGTGCCGTCCATACTGGTACAGAGGGCTTGTCCGACTCCCCAGCGTTCGAGGAAGACGTGCACATCACCGACATGTGTGTGGTATGCGTGCTCCAGCCAGAGCCGCGCCTTGAGCAGGCCCCTGAACACTGGCAGCACAGAGCAGCCGTCAGTGTCACCTTCCAGCATCTTTTTTCTCGTTCTGTACACCACCAACTTCGCCTGAGCACAGGCGAAGTTGGCGAGGTCATGGCGCTTGTTAGCCAGGTAAGGCACCACCCCATATACGAAGCTGCTGTTCTAAAAGGGCATCCCCAGCTTCCTGAAGATGTCCCCCAAAAGGCGGAACATTGCTTTGAGAGAGAGTGCGCGCAAAGACAAACTTGACGTCGGCAGTAATTTATTTTGCTGTGAAGTTACGCCGCGTGGAGGAGCGTTGGGGTTCTGTGCGTGACAAGGCATCACGGTGGCGGAGAGGTTTAATGTCGGTGCGTGTACATACCATTTGTAATAAATCACACATCCAAATGTGTGTGCGGCGCGGTGTGCTTGACGCGATTCCGACCCTCGCGCCCCCACAATGGGAGTGTAGCGATGTGATGATTGCGGGGTAACGCTCGCCACGCGTGTGCGTGCGCGCGCGAGTAGGGGAGCGGTGGCGCAGCGGTCAGCGCTGCGCTGCCAACACGGCGACCCACAGAGTTCGATTCCCGCTCACGACCACGAGCTGTGGCGAATATCTGCGCCAGTCCTGGGCCTTCCCTGGGTCGACTCGGCCTTAAATGAATAACTGCCGTGGTGTGTGTCCATCATCACGAGAGGAAGTCTCCGGACGTGTTTCTGGCCACATCACCCCCGAGTGCGTCTTCATGGGTGCTCGCGAACAGCACTTGCCCCAACAGGCTGTGAAAGGCTACACGGGGGATCTGTGTATGTATATAATCATAGACTGGTAACCCTGAGCGAGCCCCCTCTCTGCTGTTTATCGGGGTCACACTGCACAGGAGGGAAATGCCTTTGTCCGCAGATGATGATGATGATGATGATGGAGATATATTTGTCATTTGCAGACTCTGCCATGTATCGTGCGTTCCTCGCTCCACGCCACTCGCCCTCGCGTTGTGTCACGAGATGGGTTTTTTTCTTCCAATTAGATGCTCCGCTCATTAAAATCTTCCACTGCGATTAATTAGAATAATAATTGACGATTATGAATATTAATTTCCGAGGCCCCAGGGGGATCGCGAGCACGCTGTTCGCCACGAGGCGTGCACGATGGATTATTGTCTCATCCACGGCGCTTTACAACAATTGTACATTAGTATTATTACACTGTGTAACAATAGTTTTTTGTTCCTGGGTAGTAAGTGTTATTTCCTAATTGCATATGCCTCAAAAGTACAGAAAATGGCTATTGTTCCCCACAAACTTTGCTTTTGTGACCAGGACAGTGATCTTTAGATATTTACCTATTTCCCAGAACATTCCAGATAGATTCAGTGCTGAGTAAACTTGGAGTAACTTCTAGAACATTCTAGAGCTTTCCAATAATATAAATAGTAGTATAAATGCAAGAGCCTTAAGCCCATTAGTTCAGTTTGGTTCCAGCTGCCTAAGTGGATACATATCTGCATTTTTCTGAGATGGTATCAAGAGGCAGCAAGCCGGCAGACGCATTTTGCTATTTCTGCGGCCAATTTATGAAGACAAGAGCGAAAAAGTACTTTGTGGAAGTATCTGCTGAGATGTGTGAGGCCTACAAGGCATATTTCAGCATGCCTGTCGGGGATCAAGACAAACCCTGGGCACCTCATTTCACCTGCGAGCAATGCAAACAAACTCTGGAAGGTAAGATGGACAATTGTTGCTCGGAATTTTATGTTATAAAATTTGTAAAAAAAAAAAAATTCTAAAAGTTCTTTTTTTATTTTAAATTGTTTTACAATTATCAATGTTATTGAAAAAATATATCATGTATGAAAAATGTTGCGAGAATCTCTTACACATTAGTCATGGGTGAAATAAATGCATTTTTGTAGGATGGTACTGACTTTATGTGAACGAAAAGACACAAAATCGCCCGTGTTCTCATTGAAAATAGGTACATTTTAAATATCAATGTCCTGGTCACAAAAGCAAAGGTTGTGGGGAATAATAGCCATTTTCTATACTTTTTAGGCATAAGCATTTACGAAATAACACTTACTACCCAGGAACAAAAAAGTGTGTTACATAGTGTCATCATCACTCTGACAGGAGTGATGAGGACAGTGCTTCAGGAAAGGTCAAGCTTCCATTTCGGTGACGAGAGGCGATGCGTCACGTGTTCTTTGTCATCATCCCCAGCAGGGGAGGGTGGAAGCGATGATGAGGAGGAGGAGGATGAGGAGGTGTTGACGCGCCCTCGTAAACCCCCCCACTCCCCCCCCCCTCCCCCCAATGTGGGATGAGACGTTGCACTGTTGACGATGGCTGCTTGACGGCTCCATCGTTCGCCGAGTCGCCCTCTCGGAGGCGATGCCCGCCGCTCGATGAGAGCCACGCTCTGGCGGGGCCTTCGTCGGTGGCCACTCGGGAGCGCCGGAGGTGAGAGGTGCAGCAGGAGGTGAGAGGTGCAGCAGGAGACGAGAGCTGCAGCAGGAGGCGAGATCTGCAGCAGGAGGCGAGAGCTGCAGCAGGAGGTGAGAGGTGCAACAGGAGGCGATAGCTGCAGCAGGAGGCGATAGCTGCAGCAGGAGGTGAGAGGTGCAACAGGAGGCGAGAGCTGCAGCAGGAGGCGAGAGGTGCAGCAGGAGGCGAGAGCTGCAGCAGGAGGCGAGAGGTGCAGCAGGAGGCGAGAGCTGCAGCAGGAGGCGAGAGCTGCAGCAGGAGGTGAGAGCTGCAGCAGGAGGCGAGAGGTGCAGCAGGAGGCGAGAGCTGCAGCAGGAGGCGAGAGGTGCAGCAGGAGGCGAGAGCTGCAGCAGGAGGCGAGAGGTGCAGCAGGAGGCGAGAGCTGCAGCAGGAGGCGAGAGCTGCAGCAGGAGGTGAGAGCTGCAGCAGGAGGCGAGAGGTGCAGCAGGAGGCGAGAGCTGCAGCAGGAGGCGAGAGCTGCAGCAGGAGGCGAGATCTGCAGCAGGAGGTGAGAGGTGCAGCAGGAGGCGAGAGCTGCATCCGGAGGCGAGAGGTGCAGCAGGAGGCGAGATCTGCAGCAGGAGGTGAGAGGTGCGGCAGGAGGCGGGGCTGCAGCAGGAGGTGAGAGGTGCAGCAGGAGGCGAGAGGTGCAGCAGGAGGTGAGAGCTGCATCCGGAGGCGAGAGGTGCAGCAGGAGGCGAGAACTGCAGCAGGAGGTGAGAGGTGCAGCAGGAGGCGAGAGCTGCAGGAGGAGCCGAGATCTGCAGCAGGAGGTGAGCACTGCAACAGGAGGCGATAGCTGCAGCAGGAGGCGAGAGCTGCAGCAGGAGGCGATTTGCCATCGGCGTCGTCTCCCCCCCCCCCCACCCGAGTGCCAGTCGACTCGCGTGGCTGTGGCGGGCAGCAGCAGCAGCAGCAGCAGACCTCGACGTGGTCATTTAGCTCCCAAACAGATCGCCGCTTACTCTTTGGTTATTTCGGTAAGTCACGTGGGTATAAAATAAAACAAAATCAAATCACGACGTTTCGATCGCAACACAAGCGACCGTCATCAGGTGGAACAGACACAGCAGGAGAACTGCTGACATAGGAGAAAGAGCTGCTACAACAAGAGTTTATATCGGATTTTGATGGGCTCAACCCAATGGTAAGTGGGAGGAGCTAGAAGAGGAATTTGTACGTGAACGTGAGAGATGAGCATGTCAACGTGAGAAGGTCCCCAGCCACCGGGGATCGCCGCTTGCCTTCGTGCGCAGGAATAGAAGAGCCGCGTGCTGGCCACTGGCACGCCGGGCTGCCGTGCATTCGGGGTTATCGGCGTAAGGCACTATCACGAGAGTGCAATGTACGGCAATCCACAACAGTTGTATGTTATTATACCTCGTATTGATCCGACAATCCTATGAATACGTTAATGATTTAAAACCCACAATGTGCCTTGTAATCTTGTTATTATAGTGCTCGTTCACCCAGGAAAGCCACACCGAGGTTCGTTTTCAGGAGGGTCCTGCCCAGTTGTCATGTTACTGCGTGATCCCAGTGGCGGAATTTGCAGGAAACTTTTCAAATTCTGATCTGGACCCAGGCACACAATGGGTCGACCATTGCGAATTACGTCATGGGGTCGTTGATGTCCGCTGTGTGGAGTTGTTGGTGAACACCACGGCCGCAGTGTCACTCTGGGCAGTCGCTGCGTGGAGTTGTTGGTGAACACCACGGCCGCAGTGTCACTCTGGGCAGTCGCTGCGTGGAGTTGTTGGTGAACACCACGGCCGCAGTGTCAATCTGGGCAGTCGCTGCGTGGAGTTGTTGGTGAACACCACAGCCGCAGTGTCACTCTGGGCAGTCGCTGCGTGGAGTTGTTGGTGAACACCACGGCCGCAGTGTCACTCTGGGCAGTCGCTGCACTCGAATCGCGAACCTCTTGCCACGTGACCTCCCAGAGGACAGCGCTGTGACTGAAGCAACGCGGTCATTGAAACCACCTCGGACTCCATTCACGCGACTGCGGCTCGCCAGTGGCACGAGGCTGCATCTCACACCGCGTCCATCTGCACGGCTGATATTTTCTTGCAGCACTGAGCCAGTGGTGCACATCCCACATTACGATGGCGAGGACGAGTACATCTATAGGACAACCACTGTTGACTGCCCAACAAAGTGGTCATCAACTTTATCGACGCATACGCGACAATTAATAAATAAAACAGACATCGACTCGCTTGCTGTACTGCCATCTCCTTCCAAGCTCCGCAGTTTTGTTGTGTTTGGTGTGGCGGGGTTGTGTTTCACAAATATTTACAGTATCCACCAACCCGTGCCTCCCCCCCCCCCTCAAAGCGCACAGCCGTAGGCACAGCGCATCTGCTGGGAAATCCCCCGACCCCGCACACACGCGGGCGCGGCACCAGAGCGGACGGGAGGAATTACCGCTCCACAATTGACATCTCTGGCGCCGCGTGACAGCTCTGCAAATTGAGGACGAGCAGTGGACTCGCCGCACGCTCCCAGCACCGGCACGTGGCTCGGCGCCTCGCCACGACCGCCTGCCGGGCGTAGGTGGTCAACCCCCACAGACTCGTGGGGGTTGACCACCTACGTTCCATTCCCGCACACGGTCAACATCGGCAACGAATATCGGAACAGCTGATAAGCCTCCACCGCCATCCACCCCTCCACCCACCGAGAAAGACTCAGCCTTAAATGAGTACCTGGTGCGGTGTGTAAATATCGGCACTCGGGAGACAAAGGCGGCCGGTGTGGTCCTGATAGAACCACCCCGTATCGTACGTCGCGACAGCTTTAAGAGGTGTTCGCAAACAGCACTTGCTCCAATAGCCTGTGAAGGCTATACGGGGGATCTTTGTCTTTGCGTATGCATCTCGCACTGTGGTGACGGCACGACCATACTGCGTGTGCATGGAGAGTCGTGGCGATGGCGGTGAGCGCGCCGCGCCACAGAGCCGGTGACACGTGGGACCCGCACCAGTCCCGGCCCCCGCAGTCGATATGGACGCGGTGTGTTCAACGCACCAGATCTGGAGAGACAAAGGCGGCCGGCCGGGCGTAGTCTGACCACACCACCACCAATCGTGCGCTGTGCCTGTCTTTGTAATTAATCGCTTGCACCACTTGCCTCAACAGCCTTTAAAATACTATCCGGGGGATCTTTGTCAGTGTGAGTGCGGGAACGTGCACACGAAGACCTCCCCATCATCATCATCAGCCAGGGTAAATCCTCTCCTGGAGGAAAGCCTCCGCCCCGAGCCACCGCCATTTTTCGCCATCCTACGATGTGAGACTGCATCCAGCAGATGCTGCACATTAATTGCGCTATCCATCGCTCCGTCTCCACGGTGGAGGTGCTCTCGAACGCGTCTTGTTCCTGGGCACGTGTGTGGGTGTGCGTGTGTGAGATCCGAGTCCAATCACTTGTTCGAGCAGGCGAAGAGTGGAGATATCTCTCTCTCGCTCGCTCTCTCTCTCCACACTCATCCCCATTCCATTGCGGCGCTTCAATTCCGTCTCAATCCGTGTCGGGTAATTGACCACCCGCCCCCCACTCGCCGCGCGGTGATGAAGCCGTCGGGATGGGACGTCTCGCGCGGCGGCACGGAGCGGAGACCTCGGCGGCGGGGCTCGGGGGACAACCTCGTGATCCGAGGAGAGAGCTCCCCAGAGGAGCGCAGCTGGAGATGCGCGGAAGCCATCGGTCGCGATTAGAAATCCGAGGCAGTTAAATGGCTCACGCTCGGATAGCGGGGTGGTGCTGGTATCGGTGAATTCAATGTGCACCTAGCCTGGAACAAGCGCTGTGGTGACGTCACTTAGTGCTGAATCGTGGCTGTTGTTGTTGGTGGTGGTGGTGGTGATGATAACGATGGTGGTTATGATTGCGGTGGTGATCATGCTGTGGTGGTGATAACGATGGTGGTTATGATGGTGGTGGTGATCATGCTGTGGTGGTGATAACGATGGTGGTTATGATGATGGTGGTGATCATGCTGTGGTGATGATAACGATGGTGGTTATGATGGTGGTGGTGATCATGCTGTGGTGATGATAACGATGGTGGTTATGATGATGGTGGTGGTGATCATGCTGTGGTGGTGCAGGTTTGTGGCCGTTCCCTGGCTGCTAGTACGATGGTGATTATAATGGTGATGACGATCATAACTCTGATAGCAGTGCGGTAGTGGTGGTTATGCTATGATGGTGATGGTGTTGGTTATGCTATGATGGTGATGGTGTTGATGGTGGTGGTTGTGGGGGTGATGGCGGTGTTGCTGATGATGACAGAAGTATAATGACGATGGTGGTGGTGATGGTCGTGATGTTGTTGATGGTGACGGTGATATTGGTGGTGGCGGTGTTGGCCGGTGGTGATGTTGACAGCGATGTTGATGGTGGTGACGCTCTGTACGAGGAATGGATTCGTGTCTTGTGAGTCTCGCTTGGTCGATCCCCCCCAGCACCCCCCACCCCCCTCTCTCCACGGTACGATTACATTCCTACCTTTGACACTTTGTACGAGGTTCTGAAACCTCTCTCTCTCTTGCGCGACACATTGGTTGTGAAGGATTTCGTCTTTCGTGTCCAGAGCCAGCGACTCGCCGATCTGTCGCGTTCACGTCTCACGCTTGCACCCACCCACTCCCTCCCCTCTCGATCATCACTCAACCACCTCCAAAGACAAAGGTCCCCGCGTATAGCCTTAACATACTGTTGAGGCAAGAGCTCTATGAAGGTCGGAACGGCACACGAGCAGGTGAGTGGCCAGCACCACGCCCGACCACCTTTGTCTCACCAAAACTGATGTTTACAGGTATTTATTTTCGGCCGAGTCAACATAAGGGATGCCCAGGACCGGTTCAGTTCATCGTCACTGGGGTTGGTGGCCGGGAGCGGGAATTGAAGTCGGTTTGCCGGGTTCAAATTGCAGTGCGCTAACCACTGTGCCACCACTCTTCATTCTACCTGGTGAAGGTGATGGTGGTTGGAGCTGAGGCACAGAACGTCAGCCGGCCACCAACAAACAGCACTCTCATCTAATGTATCATAGATGAGAGTGTAACGCGTTTCTTGAATTGACCAATGGTATAAGACTCTGCTGATGAAACACTGAATGTCGAAACCGGTCGACAGTTTTGCTTGCAACAAATGCGGCGTGTTGGCTGATATCATATATGTGCACAATGTGGAGGGGCAGGTGTGTGAAGGAAGATAATGAAATGTCTATGTCGAATTTAGTAGAGTGGGCTCTGGTCCCTGTGCAAGTGTTGGTGCGACCCTACCCCACCCACCCGGTCGATTCAGCCTCAGATGAGTACCTTGGGCGGTGTGTCAACATCGCCACTGGGGAGACAAAGGTGGTCGGGCGTGGTGCAGGCCATCCACGTGCCGTGCCGGCTTTTATAGGAGCTCTCTAACACGACTTGCCCCAAACGTCTGTTAAGCCTCCGCGGGGCATCTTTGTCTTGTAGCTGCGTGGAGGTGCGTGTCGTGTCAGATGCATTCAGACAGCCAGACTAAGGCAACGCTAATATTCTTAGGATTCACTATTAATGCCAGACTTTCATTGAGCCAGGCTCGGGCACTTCCAAGCTGCATGGGTTGAGCGCCACTAACCGAGGCCCAGAGAGCCAGGCTCGGGCACCTTGGCCCATTTAAAATGCTCCTTTCGTGCGAATGTTGGAGGCTCGGAGCGAGGTGTTGCGAGGCGGTGGCATGGTCACGGCAAATTGCCTCCTTGATATTTGCCGCGCGTGCAAAGGCAGGGAGAGGGAGGGAGAGAAAAACTCTCCAAAGTAAAAAGCAGCGAGAGGTGTGAAGCGCGAGAGCGCGCGCGGGCTTGAACCCCCGAGAGGGCAACACGGAACCAGCCCGGGCTTTGGTCTTTCATGCGTGGAATTCACTTTCATTTTAGCCCCCCCCATCCCTCCCACCTCCCTCCCTCCACCTCCTCTTCCCGTACTCATCCTCCTCCACCCCTCCCCTCCACCATCTTCTCCCCCACTCCCTCATTTCTGTTACTGATCCGAATTTGTCTCGGGTCCGTGCCGTGACTGTGGCTTGGCTTGTTACGTGCGCAGTTTGTGTGACGTCGTTCGGTAAAACTCGAACACAAGTGCGGAAACGAATTAAATGTGATCGTTTTTTGTGTGCAGTCATTGGTGACCACATTGTCAACTCTCTACACTTGATAACCACTGTTTCAGCACAACTCAATCTATGGGTCTCTACACAATTTGATATACCCCTATGTAAGTGTATACGTCTCAATATGAGTCTTTGGATCTCTGTATTTTACTATCAGGGTCTCTACGTGAGTCATCAGTGACCGAGTTGACACCCCGGTGTAATGGGAAGTGATGCGCGGCTGAAACCCAGATTCAGTGCCGGAGGCTCTCAGAATTTTCAGCTCCACGACTCTGACCTCTGAGCCACCCGGCTGCCTCCTCCCCTGGCCCTAATCCTGCAGAGACCCCATGCCGAGCAGCTCGCCCCGAGAGGAGCCAGACGGATTGCGGCCTCTGCTCGCGGAGTCTCGGGGCGTGCGCTCGCCCAGCCGTGCGCAGTCTTCGCGGCGCGCGGCCCCCGCTGATCGATGAGGATCGCAACGGCCGCTGAACGTTCATTGCGTCCATTTCCACGGCACCGGGGACGCTTTATTAGCGGTGGTGGTGGGGGCGGTGACTTGAAGTGTGGAGTTTACTGACCCCAATGCGGCCAAGTTAGCATACACTGTCGCTCAATAACGGCGGCCGCCCTTCGAGTCGCCCTGTCTCTCAGTCACTCTCTCCCACTCACTCTGTCTCCCACCCACTCTGTCTCCCACTCACTCTGTCTCCCAGTCACTCTGTCTCCAGCCAGTCTGTCTCCCACTCACTCTGTCTCTCGTGTAGCCACCCAGTCACCCCAGTGTCAAGTCACCCGGTCTCCCATCCTCTCGCTCGCAGTCACCCCAGTGAGTCTATGGGTGTCCACGTGAGTCTATGGGTCTCTGTGTGAGTCTAGGGTGTCTGTGTGAGTCTATGGGTCTCTGTGTGAGTCTATGGGTTTCTGTGTGAGTCTATGGATCTCTGTGTGAGTCTATGGGTCTCTGTGTGAGTCTATGGGTGTCTGTGTGAGTCTATGGGTGTCTGTGTGAGTCTATGGGTCTCTGTGAGTCTATGGGTGTCTGTGTGAGTCTATGGGTATCCACGTGAGTCTATGGGTGTCCACGTGAGTCTATGGGTCTCTGTGTGAGTCTATGGGTGTCCACGTGAGTCTATGGGTGTCTCTGTGTCGAGCTGTGGGTCTCTATGTGAGTCGATGGGTCTGTACGAGTGTCATTTGTGATCGGGCTGAGACCATGAACTCGCTGCACTTTGACAAGCCGGTTTAATCGCAGGCTGTTGCTGACACCTGGATTCGAGCCCAAGGTCTGAGAAGTTACCGGCTCAGCTCTCTGGCCTCGGATTGTTCATAAATCCAAACGCTTCACAAAATATCAGCGCGGAATGTTCGCGCGTTGCGCCAAGATCAACACGAGCGGCGTGACTGCGGCTGTTTGTCTTTTTCATTATTATTGGAACCAATAAAATAGAGAACTTAATCAAAACAGAAAACACATCGCCGAAACCCGCTCTCAAAAATATCACGGCACAGGCGTCGAATTGCTCGGCGCGTGCTGCTGCTGCTGCGAGCGTGCGGAATCCGGCGGTAATTGATTGAATAATCGGAGACACATGGCCTCGCCGCTTTGTCCAGCCGCGCGTGCGTGCTTGTGTGTGCGTGTATGCGCGCGTGCGTGTGCTTGTGTGCGTGCGTGTGCGTGCGTGTGTGTGCGCGCGTGTGTGCGCGCGTGTGTGTGTGCGTGTGTGTGCGTGTGTGTGCGTGTACGTGTGTGCGTGTACGTGTGTGTGTGTGTGTGCGTGTGTGCATGTGTGCGTGTGCGCGCGTGTGTGTGTGCGTGTGTGCGTGTGTGGTGCGCGCGCGCACACCGGCTTCAAATTAAGCGCCGTGCCTCCGGGCGGAGCGTTGCATCGCGAGAGGTGGGCAAATCCTGGGGGAAGGGGGCTTCATCCAGCAGTGGATTGATCGTGACGATTCTATTGGATTCTTCTGTTTGATGGCGAAACGTTCAGGAGCTCGATGCCAACGCGGAGCTCTGCTCGTCACGACGAGAGAGCTTCAGCAGAGAGGGATCGTGTCTGCCTTCCTCCTCCTCCTCGAGCGCAGGCTGCAGTGGGCTCCCTGCACGCTCCTTGGATTGGGCTGCGTGGCCACAGCGGCACTGCTGTGTCTTTAGTGTCCCATCGTGACGGAGATGTGCGCATGCGCATTGCTGTTGATGTTCTGATGATGCGGTTGATGGTTCCGCCAGGGTTTTTGAGGAGGAGGAGGTAGGGGGAGGAGGAGGAGGTGGCGGGAGGAGGTGGTGGGGGAGAGGAGGAGGAGGAGGGGGGGGGGAGGAGGGGGGGTTGGGGAGGGAGGAGGAGGTGGGGGAAAGAGGAGGTGGGGGGAGGAGTGTCAAAGCCAAGAGGTGCGTTGTCTTGGTCTCCAGTGAGGAGTTCGTCTTGGAACGTCCCCGTTGTTCCACTCTGGTTGCGAGCGTTCTATCGGATCTGCATGATGGTGATGATGGTGACGATGGTGATGATGGTGACGATGGTGATGATGGTGACGATGGTGATGATGACGATGGTGGTGGTGGTGGTGATGATAGTGGTGGTGATGATGATGGTGACGATGGTGATGATGACGGTGGTGGTGGTTAAGGATGGGCTCGCCTCAAATGAAGACCGGAGACACCCAGCAACCTCTGGTTTGTATCCAAGACGCCAGAGCGATGAACAGCGCGAGTGAAGGTGTGAGAGATCGGAGTTCACGTGGGTTGAAGTGGTAGAGCGAGCAGCTCACAATCGAAAGGTCGCGAGTTCAATTCCTGGTTGCGGGTTGACCCGGCCCCGTCATCCCTCGCTTCGGGGTCGATATAATGAACACCACTTCGTGCGGAAGCCAAACGTGGTTGTTCTATGAAGATCCCCCCATCATAGGAATGTGGAATTTCTACGACTGTTTCAGGGCTGTAATCGGAGATGAGCACTGATGCCTCAAAGCTCTTTAGCATGGAGATCACTTTGACCTTGGAGCTGTGTGAAATGAGCGAGGTGATAGTGGGAGGGAATGAACGAGCGGGCGAGTTGACGAGTGAGTGAGTATTCGCCGGCTGCACCAGGCACAGCAACGCTTGTGGCCTTCATCCTAATTATCAATGCGCCTGGGTGACGCAGCGCAGTGCCTGCGGCATCGCCTCCACTGTGACAACGCCGCGTTGCATCTTCACTCTCGCGGCGCTATCGACTACGGCCCTGGCCGCGATGAAATCTTCAGCTCTGGTTTTTGATCTAAATCCCAGGCCCTGGGTCCACCCTCCCCCCACCCCTCCCCCTGCTGCTCCCAGTTGGCCCCAAGTGTGAGCTCACGCAAAGTGACATCCCCCATTCTCGATCCGCCCGGTGGCCAGCGGTGACCTTGACCCCCGGCTTTGTCGTCTAACCCTGCCCTTCTCGGCGGTGCCGGGCTCGGGGGGGGGGGGGGGGTATGGGGGGGGGGGGAAAGGCAGCTGGGCCCCCATGGGGGAGCGACGCATCTGCAGTGAGCCCGGAGGCTTTCCGGGGAGGGGAGGAGGTGACGGGAGCGAGGCGGCGAGGGGCGCTGGGAGGAGAAATTCGAGTGCGAGAGGAGAGGTGGCCGCTGAGCTCCGAGCCAGGGTTCGAATCCGGGTTTCAGTCGCTCAGCTGTGGTCCAACTGGGTTCTCGAAATTAGAGGGTTGATGGCCTCAGTCCGTTCACCAATGATTCGCAGAGGCTCAGAGATTCAAATAGAGACGCACAGACTCGCATAGAGACTGATTTGCGATTATACTCGGTTCTCTCGTGTAGTGAGTTGATGGTAACAGTTCTTAGTTCGGTTACCAATAACTGCACAATAAAAACGTCACGTTAAATTTAGTTTCGCACTTAATTTGGCTAAATTCCAGCTCTGAGAGTGAAATGATCGGTTTAAATGTCATGCGACCAACATCGCTTTCCTATGGCAGCGCGGGTGCGACAGTGCTGCCCTCTCCTGCGCGTGGACCGTGAGTGTCACGTGAAGAAAGTTGATCTCAGGGGCTGCTCTGCGGCATCCGCTTCCGCGGTCCCTTCTCCGAGGCAAGCGCAGGCGCCGCCGACTCGCCTCGTGGCGACTCCACGCCGGCAGCGCGCTCGGCAGGGAATGGCGCGGCACGATAATGAGAAGCCAAACATCGCAGCGCGAGCCCTCAGGAGTCGCGCTCGTTGTTTGTCACTGCGGCGGCCAAGGCTGCTCCTTGCGATCCGATGTTTGGGAGGGGGCGGGTGAAGCGAGAGGGAAGGGGGAGGCTCGACATCAGAGACGCGGTAATTGATGGCTTGTGAGACACGAGGCGAGATCGAGGGGGTCGTGGTTTTAGTGCGGCCGTGGCGGCTGTTGTCGGACCGGGCACCCCGTGCCTGCCGACCCTCGGCTTCGTGATCTCTCGCAACGGCAGTCGCCCCAGACACGGACCCGGCTGCTGCTGCTGCTGCCGCTGTTCTTCTGCCGTTCCCAATATTGCATTTGGCGTTCACAAATCGGCAGGAATTGATCTGCATCATCCATTTGTACTCATACACTTCTTTATTTTGTTTAACTCACTTGATTAGCTTTCCTATACGTTGCACTCCTATCGGTTTTTGCGTCACGTGTTGTTGTTGTTGTTGTTGTTACTTTCCGACCCGCCCCGATTGGACGTCTCTGAAAAAGAGCTTCATAGCTCATCGGATTCCTCCCTGCAGTCGAAATAAACATTCTGCTGCTGCTGATGCACCGTCGCCTCCTCTCTCCATTCACCGCACGTAGCGCGCTGCTCGCAGTGCCTCATTAGCGCACTCCGCGCTGGGCCCGCCCTGGAGCCACGGGGCGCGCGCGCGCGTGGGTGGGAGCGGTGGCGCAACGGTTAGCGCACCGTGCTACCGAAACACGACGAGCCCAGTTCGATTCCCGGCTCACGACGACGATTTTATGAACCCGTCCTGGGCCTCCCCGTGGTCGACTCAGCCTCGAATGAGTACCTGGTGCGATGTGTAAACATCGCCGTGGGGAGACAAAAGCGACCGAGCGTGGTGCTGGACACCCGCCCCCTCGTGTACCGCTTCGGCATTCGTACGCGCTACTTCCTTAACAGCACTTGCCCCAACAATCCTGTAAGCCTATACGGGGGATCTTCGTCTTTGTGTGTTGATATTGTAAATATTCGCACACCGAGAAGCCGGATTTTTAAAGGCCAACAGACTGGCGCCTCCGAAGGCGACCCGCGCACTTCTCTGCCAGCAAATTGGCCGCTTGGTGACGGCTCCCGGGACACGTGGCGGAGGTGGCCGGCGCGCGCTCAGCGCCTCCAGCGCGCTACGAACCCGGCGAGACAAACCCCCCCGGCCAACATCAGTGGCGGACGATACTGACCCGGTCCTGGGTTCTGTCCCTTCGCCGAGCCCGCGCTGACCAGCGTGGTGAAGTATGGTCAATCGCGGCCGTCTTCACGCTGCGGCGGCTCCGTGCAGGGGAATGCCGCGCCGCTCGTGGTTGACGTTCGTCCCGCGCCTCCGAACGCGTGGACGTAATTTTTATTTTTATCCGGCATTCATTTATTTTCAGCCTTATTTCACATCCCATGTATATTTATTGCCGTCTTTTGCTCTTTGTGGTTTGGAATCTACTTTACATTTCATTCGCTGGCACTCGCCCGCCAATGTAATAGGCGCGCGCCTGATCCCCTGATTGAAACGTGCGCTTTGTCTGTTATCAATTTCCTATCTGGCTGCTTTCCTATTTTTTTGCATTTATTCGCATATAAATATACACACACAGATATATATGTACACACACACACATATATATTAGATATATTCTTCTCGTTTTATGCAGTGGATGCGTCCCAGGAAAGGTGCGCACAAAGCGAAACCGCACGAGATGACGGTTGCCAGGCGACGTTTGTTGTTGTTGTTGTTGTTGTTTGCGAGCGGCGTGGACGTCGTGGCTGGGCCCGGGGAGCGGCGTCCTGTGGCTGGCCACGTCCCCTGCGCGGGCCGCGCTCGCCCATCGTGAGTCCGGGGCACGGGGCACGTGACACGGAGCACGTGGCACGGAGCCCGGGGCACGAGGGCACGATCGGCGCCGTGAATTGTTGCGGTGGCGTGGGAAGCTCGCGCAGTGAACGTCACCAGCAACAACATCATCAGCGTCGGCAGCGGAATCACTCTTCTTGTTGTTATTACTACTACTACGTATGATAATAGACGGTATCTTTGTCATCATCAAGCCACTGGAGATATGCACTGTTAAATACAGAGTGAAAAGTCATTTATTTAGACATTTCTTTAGAAATCACTTTTGTGTTTAGTTGGTTGTCCTTCCCCTGCACCTCCGATCAGCACGATTGGCTACGTACGGTGCAAAAGAAGTCCGACATGGTACGAACTCGATGTTCATGATCGACAGTTGTTGGTGGCGCCGACCGCGTGAGACCACCCACGTGGCCACCCCAACTCTCAGATGGGTCGCGGCACTGACTCTGAAAACCTCCGCGTTAAACGCTGCACCTCGACCACCCTCCTGGTGACACATCGTAATACAACCAAAGTAATACAACCAAAGTCAACGAGATCAACGCCCTAATCTAGTTGTTGTTTCGGTCCTAGGGATGTTGTTTTTATCTAAAGCGTCTTTATCAAGGCAATACACTAATTAATTTAAATCCTCTGCTGACTGCGAGACCTGCCTGCTCAGCATCGTCACCACCACCGCCCCTCCATTCGCACGGGAACCTCCTCTGGCCTGGGTCCTTCCCCGAGCCCCAGGCTCCGAGGCAGATGAGAGTAATTCCCCGCCGTGTACCTTGTGACAGCAGCATCATTGTGAGTGTTATTATTGCTGCTGCTGCTGCACACTTCTGTGAGCACCCTGCCAGCCCCGATGCGCACAGATGCCCATGATGTGTCGTGCCGTGTGCGCGCGGGGATTGTGGGGTGGGATAGGATTATCAGGACAGCTGCCCGTCACCCACAGAGCGCTAATCGACTCGGATGTCCCCTCGTCCCCAGCTGATCCACACGTGGATTTACTGCGGCGTGGTGGACCGAGGCGGAGAGGGGTTTTGTCAGACATCGAGGTTTCATGCTTCCTCTTCAAGGGGCGCCGGCATTCAGGGCTGCCACCGGACCGGGTTTGAACCGAACAGTCCGGGAATCGGCCTCAGCTGTGTCCGGGTGTCATCGGGAATTGATTTGTGCCGACATCTGGTGCCGGTGTTGCTGCGTTGAGCTCAATCGCAGTGACGCTGCGCGGTTCTCACCGTCGGCCCAACGGGGGGGGGGGGGGGGGGGGGGGGTGAGAGGCGTGCGGAGTGTGTTCCATGGGGAAGGTGGCAGCCCTCCCGGCACGGCGCGCGCTGCTGTCCGCAACGTCACCGTCGTCAAGAGTCGATGGGCAGGTCCCACGTGGTGGAATAAAGTGTCGGTGCTCCCACCTCCTCCACGATGCCTGTCGAGCGTGTCACACGAGCACAACTCGAGAGGGCCTCTCTGGAGCCCGCTCCGGACATTTCTCTAAGTTCTGGAAAACCGGTAACCGGTGTTTATCCAGTTATTTTTCCTTCTACGCGGTTACCGGTTACGGATGTACCCAGCTGTTCTACGAACGCGAGCGTATATCCGTTCGTGAGCCAGAGACACACCTGCCCACGTGCGACGCGCGTCTGCGAAGGACTCGCCAATTTAAAAATTATCAAAAGCAAGCAACCACCATCACGGATCTAAAAACCCACGCCTCCTCCCTTAGACGCAAGGGGTCTCAGGGCCAGACATTAAATTAACAGTCCCTATTACGGGAAGACGTTCACGTATCAACATGCGCGCGTGTGCGTCTCTATGTGTGTGTGCATCTCTGTGTGTGTGTGCGTCTCTCTGTGTGTGTATCTCTGTGTGTGTGTACGTCTGTGTGTGTGTGTCTCTGTGTGTGTGTGCGTCTCTCTCTGTGTGTGTGCGTCTGTGTGTGTGTGTGTGTGTGCGTCTCTGTGTGTGTGTGTCTCTCTGTGTGTGTACGTCTGTGTGTGTGTGTCTCTGTGTGTGTCTCTGTGTGTGTGCGTCTCTCTGTGTGTGTGTCTCTGTGTGTGTGTGTGCGTGTCTCTGTGTGTGTGTGTGCGTGTCTCTGTGTGTGTGCGTCTCTCTGTGTGTGTGTCTCTGTGTGTGTGTGCGTCTCTGTGTGTGTTAATTGATACGCGGGCTCTTTGTGTCGAGGTGAATTAACGTTCCCTACGTCAGACATCCCATGTGAATGTTTTGAGCTCCGCTTAGATCGCTCCGTGTTAATATTGTGAGCGGAATTTAATTCGCGTTGCTTAAACAAGGTACGGTTTGATTCTACCACGAGACGGGTTCACGTTGAATCGTCAACTCGTACACAGAGCGTGCACGGCACACACACACACCGCTGTACACGTGCTGCATCCCGAAGCTACCGTAGTCATGTGCGAGGCAGATAAAGAACAGCCCTGCGATCGCTCGCTTGTTCGCTCCACTGCTGGATGAAGAGGCTCGACTTGAGGCAGCTCCATCGAGAGTGGCACTTGGTCGACTCGATCACGCGCTCAGGCAGCACATCGTGGAATAGCTGGGGGGTAGCCACTCTGTGCCCCACCACAACGCGACCTGCCAATACTGTCGACGAATAGCAGGCGGAGGAGCGGGTGGTGGGGGAGTGGGGGGAGTGGGGGGAGGGGGAGGGGGGGAGGGGGGTGTTGAGCAGCTGCCGCTCCGGGAGATGGAATTCGCTCAGCGCGCTCGACCCCTCCATCAGCTGAGCGGGGACACCGCCGTTGAGTTGACGGCTTCACGTGAGGACCTGTTCCTGTACAAATTCGCGTGGGAGATGTGTAAACTGATAGACGTTGGTTAGTTAGACAAAAATAACATCTCTCCACTCTCCGGATGATGATGATATCCGCGGCGTAACCCAAATGACACGCGCGTGGCTGTGGGAACACGTGCGCCTCTTCATCATGACCTCATTAAAGCACAAGGCAATTATCTAATTTTGTAAGATGTTTTTTGCTAAACTTTTTACTGCAATTTCCGACGAGTTCTGCACTGAATGCTGCTCGCGGGCGTTGTGCGGGGGTGCCAGGTCGGTGAGGAGTGGTGGCGCTGCGGTTAGCGCAATGCATCTGCGATCCAGGGGATCCGAATTCAATTCCCGTTCACGGCTAAAAAATTGTGACCATTATCTGAACCGGTTCTGGGCCTCCCCAAGATCGACTCAGCCTTAAACGAGTACCCGGTGCGGTGTGTAAAGATCAGCATTGGGGAGACAAAGGCGGTCGGGCGTGACGCTGGCTACCCACCCCGTGTCTGCCGAGTCGGACGTACTTGTTGCTCGTTGAGATCACTTGCCTCGACAGGCTGAAGAGGCTGCACGGGGGATCTTTGTCTTTGTCGGTCATTAAAGGCCCAGAGCGCCCAGCAGCCAGCAACAAACAGCACGATTATCAGAGTTGTAATCGATGAGAGTGATCATCATTAGCTATTAGAGCTTGTGGACCACAGGCGATGACCACGGGAGAGGGAATTACAGAGTGGAGCAGTGCGAGGGAAGAAGCGGAGATAGAAGTGAGGTGGCTTGTAGTGTGGTGAGGAGGTGAGTGAGTGAGTGAGTGGGTGAGTGAGTGAGTGAGTGGGTGGGTGAGTGGGGGAGTGGGTGAGTGAGTGAGTGAGTGGGTGGGTGAGTGGGTGAGTGAGTGAGTGGGTGAGTGGGTGAGTGAGTGGGTGAGTGAGTGGGTGAGTGAGTGAGTGAGTGGGTGAGTGGGTGAGTGAGTGAGTGGGTGAGTGAGTGAGTGAGTGGGTGGGTGAGTGAGTGGGTGGGTGGGTGAGTGGGTGAGTGAGTGGGTGGGTGAGTGAGTGGGTGAGTGAGTGGGTGGGTGAGTGAGTGGGTGAGTGGGTGAGTGGGTGGGTGAGTGAGTGGGTGAGTGGGTGAGTGGGTGAGTGAGTGAGTGAGTGGGTGGGTGGGTGAGTGGGTGAGTGGGTGAGTGAGTGAGTGAGTGGGTGGGTGGGTGAGTGAGTGAGTGGGTGAGTGAGTGGGTGAGTGAGTGAGTGAGTGGGTGGGTGAGTGAGTGGGTGAGTGGGTGAGTGGGTGAGTGAGTGAGTGAGTGGGTGAGTGGGTGAGTGAGTGAGTGGGTGGGTGAGTGAGTGGGTGAGTGGGTGAGTGGGTGAATGAGTGAGTGAGTGGGTGAGTGAGTGAGTGGGTGGGTGAGTGAGTGGGTGGGTGAGTGAGTGAGTGAGTGAGTGGGTGAGTGAGTGAGTGGGTGGGTGAGTGAGTGAGTGAGTGAGTGGGTGAGTGAGTGAGTGAGTGAGTGAGTGAGTGAGTGGGTGAGTGAGTGAGGAGTGAGTGAGTGAGTGGGTGGGTGAGTGGGTGAGTGGGTGAGTGAGTGAGTGAGTGGGTGAGTGAGTGAGTGGGTGGGTGAGTGGGTGAGTGAGTGAGTGGGTGAGTGGGTGAGTGAGTGAGTGGGTGGGTGAGTGGGTGAGTGGGTGGGTGAGTGGGTGAGTGAGTGGGTGGGTGAGTGAGTGGGTGAGTGAGTGGGTGAGTTAGTGGGTGAGTCAGTGGGTGAGTGGATGAGTGAGTGAGCGGGTGAGTGAGTGGGTGAGAGAGTGGGTGGGTGAGTGAGTGAGTGGGTGAGTGAGTGGGTGAGTGAGTGAGCATAAAAATACTAAGAAAAAAACAAAGATCCCTTGGATAGCCTTAAGAGGCTGTTGGGGCAAGTGCTGTTTGCGAGCACCTATGAAGGCCCGCACGGCTCATGAGGGGGTGAGTGGCCAGGACCACGCCCGGCCGCCTTTGTCTCCCCAGTGGCGATGTTTACAAATGCTTCGGGTACTCATTTAAGGCTCAGGACTGATTCAGATCATCTTCTCTGATGTTGGCCGGGAATCGGACTCGGGCGCCGGTTCGCAGAGCAGCGCGCTAACCGCTACACCACCGCTCCCCACACACACACAGGGCGCTAACCGCTACACCACCGCTCCCCACACACACACAGCGCGCTAACCGCTACACCACCGCTCCCCACACACACACAGGGCGCTAACCGCTACACCACCGCTCCCCACACACACACAGGGCGCTAACCGCTACACCACCGCTCTCCACAAAGCGCCTTCGCATTGTCACAGAGCCTTGCGTATGCGATGGAAATTATTCCCAATAATACAACCATGACCGATATTTCACTGATCGATATTCGTATCTGCTGGAGAACGGCAACGCCCTGCTGTTCTTTGGTGGCTGAGAAAAGGAGAGTTGCGTGGAATATTTTAGCAATAGTTTTTATTCCCTCCTGGGGAAGGAATTTTTAATAAATAATGACCCGTACAAAATCGTTTTGACGCGTCTGTCGCCTGGCACCACGGAGTCGTGTGTGACCAGGTGAGAACTCGCGACGCCGGGACGGAGCCTCTCACGTGCACGACGAGTGACAAAGACGAAGATCCCGCAGCAACGCAGCCACTGCCAGATGTCGATAGCGGAGCGGGCTCAGAAGTGAGACCACCGCGACACCACCAACACGCGGCGCGACATCCTCCTCGTTGGAGCGTCGCTGCGCAGAATCAGCGCACGCTCCCAGAAGGCCCGTGTGGCTGATGAGATGTGTAAACACATCTTCGTATTTCTCTTTGTTGCCACTAAAGCATGTCTGCCGTCTGTTCTTTTATTTACTCGGCGTCTCGCGAAAGGAGTCTCGTCCCGCGCAGCAGCAGCAGTAGCGGCAGCAGCGGCAGCAGCGGCAGCAGCGGCAGCAGCGGCAGCAGCAGGAGCAGCGGCAGCAGCAGCAGGAGCGGCAGCGGCAGTAGCAGCAGCGGCAGCAGTAGTAGTAGCAGCAGCAGCATCAGCAGCAGTAGCAGCAGCGGCAGCAGTAGTCGTAGCAGCAGCAGCGGCAGCAGCGGCAGCAGTAGTCGTAGCAGCAGCAGCAGCAGCGGCAGTAGCAGCAGCGGGCCGTGCGGCCCTAGCGAGTGGTGGAACCACGCCGGGGTTGTCGTCATTGTTTGGGCAAAGGGTCGCCGCGGCCCAAGAGGTCAACCGCTTTCGTATCCCGTCCGCGCCGCCGGCTCGCCGTGTTTATTTCTTTACCAAGACAAAGCACCCCGCTGTGTATGCGAACAGACTCGTACTGAGAAAATCAGCGCTGTCAGCGAGCACCAATTAACATCGGGACTGCTAAACAAGGGTTTGGTGTGGCCAATACCGTGCCTGACCGCCTTTGTTTCCTCCGTGATAATTTTTGGCACTGCACTTTTTATTTTACAGTATTATTATTCCGCTTCTTCTTGGTTCTTTCGGTAAAGTCACGTAAAAGGGAAATAATAAAATAATAAAAATAAAACATAATAAAATAATTCTCACGACGTTTCGGCCACAACGCAAACATCAGCAGCATCAGCAGCATCATCATCAGCATCAGCAGCAGCATCATCAGCAGCATCATCAGTAGCATAATCAGCAGCATCATCAGCAGCATCAGCAGCAGCATCATCAGCAGCATCAGCAGCAGGCAGGGTGTCTTGAACTCGCGCGTACAGCGGTACGAGAGAGCATTCCATCACGTGACGGCCTCAGCCGTCAGCTTCAGAACAAGAATCTCGATCCAGACTGGAGGAATCCGATGAGCTGTGAAGCTATTTTCACAGATGTCACTTCAGCTGCCTTTTCCTCCGCGCTGCCCTGAAGATGTCCGTCGGGTCGCACTCGGACACCGATTTGTTATTCTGGTCAACTGGAGTGGCAAAGCGAACCTTGACGTGATGGTGGCTTTTTGTTGTTGTTGTGCGGTCGTTGGTGACCGGGGCTGAGACCAACCATCAGCTCGCTACACTTCCAGAAGCCGGTTTGAACACAGGCAGTGAACGAGTCCTGGATTCGAACCCAGACTCTCATGGGTGCCCGACTCGCCGCTCGAGTATCGCCAGGCCCTTGAGTGATGTGGCTGGCTGGCTCGTTGAGTAACGTCTCGCATTGTTTTAACTTTTGTTGTGCAGCGTCGCGATGACCGGGTGGCATGGGGGTTAAACGCAGGCCAGGGACACCGAACCAGCGCAGCTGAGAACCTGGGTTCGGATCTCTTTTCCAAGCGCTTGTGGTGGAACCGGGTTCTCAACTTTGGGTGCGCGGGTTGCGCAATGGTGACAACTCGGGCCCTGCAGCAGCCAGAAGGGATTCCAACTCTCGCCCTTCCAGTCGCCAGCCGGGTGGACAATGAGTGCCCTGGGTAGAGGAGGAGCACACGGAGGAGGTTCAGCCCCGTGACCTCTAAACTGCTGCCCTCACCGCCACGGCCATCGCTTTCGGGTGCCTCGTTACCCCCGCCGCGGACAGCGCTCTGGCCGTCGTGAGTGGCGACTGCGAGGGTTGACCCGTCACTGCCCCCGTCGCTGTTTGTGTATTTTGCTCCCGCTGGCCAAATACACGGCGGTGCGGGCGGTGATTGAGGACCCCTGCACGGCGCGGGCCTCGTGGGATCCCAGCCCCTGGATTCTCCTCCCAGTCACGGGGGCACTTGCCCAGCGCTCGTGCCAACCCACCAAGCGAGAGGCTGGTCAAGCGATCGACGCAGCGCCTGAATGACTGACCGGGCGCCTGTTTTGGTGAACGATTGAGTGAGCTATGTAGAGCAAAGGAGCGAGCGTTCTAGCGAGCAGCGGACCGATCTATTGAGTGAACGACCGAGCGACCAGGCTGGCAAGCAACTGATTGAGTGGCTGAGAAAGTAAGTAAGTGAGCGGCTGACTGACTGAGTGGGCGACTTTGAGTGAGCGAGAGGCCCGGGTAGCGATGGTGTTGATTTAGCAGAGCGCAATTTTACACAGAATGTCCCACGAGGCCACGCACACAGAGAGAATCTGCGCCACATTAATGCGACTAATTCTCAAGCAGCGGAGTCAGTCTCCGCCGCGGGCTCTCGGCTGTCACCAACTCATCCCCCCCGGGAAGCTCGCAGTGGCTGCTGCTGCTGCATCGTCGTGGATCACAGCCAGAGTCTGCGCTGCCGTGCCAGCGGCGCGGCGTTGCAGGCGTGTGTGAGTGTGTGAGGAGTCCGAGTGTGTGAGCGCGTGCTTGTGGCCGGAGAGATAGAGGGGGCTGAACGGGCACGGCACGGGTGAGAGAGGACGTAGGCTGACGTGGTGCGGGAGGATGTCGAGTTGAGTGGAATTGCCGTTGACTGGCACCGGAGGCACTGTCTTGTACTTCGCAAGAGGTGATCAAAACGTTTGTAAATGGAACATCGCAGCTTTGCCAGGATGATGCTCATTGCTGTGATATTCAACTTGGCGAGCTCTGGGGGGTTAGAAGAAAGGGAAAAAAACAGCATAATTCCATTACGGTTCATACATTTAGACGTAGCTTTAAATAAGCCACGTTTCACAAAATCCATCGTGACGGCTCACAGGCCACCACGCGTTGCCACCAGAAGCCATTGACGCCGCACGGCCACGTGGTTCCTTTGTGACGTGCGTTCCCATCGCAACGCCCTCGTGCGAGCGGAGGGGTGGGGGCAGCCGCGGCAGCAGCAGCACGGGGCGCTCTGCCGACTCGTCCACGTGGACAGCGCGGAGGACCCCGCAAGGCGATGTCTACTCTCGGATCTGCGCTGAGTGAGCGCTGAGCCGGCTCCGCTGATATCATAGGTTCGGATCCAAGTTTCAGCCACCGCCCGTGATGAAACCTGGGCTCTCAAGTGCATTGATTCGATGGTCTCATCCTATCTGTCCCAGCAACTGCACACGAACACCGTCCTCGCATTAACCGTCGGTGTCGCACTGATACTCGCCTACGTCCCAGCTGCGAGAGTCGACACACGTCGGGGCTGAGCGTCGCGCGAGGGATCTCTCTGCGCGCGCCACAGCGCGGTCACGTGCTGCCCCCTGCCGCGTACGGACCCGAGGTTAGAGGAGGGCGGACTGCGCGGGTGACGTCACGGGCAATGTGGACTCTGCCGGGGACTTCTCCCCCATCAGACGCTGGCAGCCAAGGGATGGAACGCATCCACCAAGGAGATGGAGCTGTTAGATTCAGCATGGGACCTCCCTTGCCAGTATCACAGTCTAAGAATAGGTTTTACCCTTTATGGCAATATGACAGTTGTGTTCAGATGTTAACACAACAAACTGAAACCTTTTGCAAGGAATCATGTCTGCATTAATCGCGAATACTTGTGGTGATCATGCAAACAAAACACATGCTCTGGTAGTAAAATACGAATACGTCTCGCGTGCTGCGGTGTTTCATTGCGCCGCAGGCTAGCGAGAGGTGGTAGCGGCTTGGACAGGCCCTCATCCAGCAGTGGATGGACCTGACGACTCGTGCCGCCTCTGTTCGGTTGCAGCGCCGTGGCGGAGTTTTGTTTCACTCTTCGTCGCAAGTCCAAGCGTGCCCCAGCTCGTGACTCGTCACCAGGTCATGTGGGGTCAGAACGTGTAGCGATGACGTCAGAATGTGAATATTTGGTGAGACAGGAAGAGGAATCAGATGAGCTATGAAGCTCTTTTCACAGGAGGGGCAAGTCAGCAAGTTACTTGAAGAAACTATTTTAAAAACTACGATAGGAGTGCAATATAGAGAACGGGTAAGCAAGCCGCAATAAAAAAAAACACGTGTAAATAAAGTAGAGAAGTACACATTACACAAGGACAGAGATTCATGCCGATTTCTCAACACCAAATGCAAGCTTGGGGCAAGGCAGCAAAACAGCAGCAGCAGCAGCAGCAGCAGCCCGCACTCCATCACTTGCATTGCGCACCAACTCGAACCACCGACCACTACCATGGGCCCCGTCGCCACCCGACGACACAGCCCAACACAGCGATGCACGGTGCCGGGTCATTCGATTCGTCAGCAAAACCGGTGACGTTTAGAAGCAATATCAGCTGGCACATTTGCCACGTGACGCCTCGACCTGTTTGGGATTTGCCGGGTGGCGGAGGGGCTCGACGACACACACCGCTGGAGGGCGCACGAGCGAGTCGCGGCGCGTGTGGGCGGCTCCTTCGGCGCGGCGGGGAGCTCTCGGGCACCGCTCGTCCTGCCCGCAACAAAAACAAACCCCACGGTCCACAGCTGATGATGCGGCCGATAATGATTGCTTATTACGACGTTACTGCTGCTGCTGCTGCCACCACGGCGCTAACTAAGCGGTAATAATGCCCAGCGAATAATTGCGACTGTGTGTGTGTGCGCAGCGCGCGTGTGGTTCACAAGAGCAGCGTAAATAAGCCCTGACCTTTTTTTTCTTGCTGCAGGAAGAGAAGAATGTTCGTGGGCGGGTTCATTTACTCTCTGTCTATTACATGAGCTCCTTGGTTAATGGGTCACGAGGAGAAACGGCCACGATGCACCGGTTGGAATGTTGCTGCTGTTGCCGCTCTGCTGCTGTCGCATCTGGGATGGAGCGCCCGGCTCGCCAGTTGGTCAGTCTCCTCCTGACCACTCGTCTACCGCTCCCATACCGTGGCTACTGTTGCCCTGCACGTCTTCACTCTTCGAGTCCTCCACCCGCATTGAGGACTCGGGCTGCTTCGTCTCCACCGCTACGCGACAGATCGGTCCGTCATTGAAACAAAATTGCCAAACTCAATGGGCCTTACGCAGAATTGACTGACTGTCTGATATAACGCCATAGGTGCACAATCCTAACAAAGACAAAGATCCTCCTATAGCCTAGGCAGACAGTTGAGGCAAGTGCTGTTCGCGAGCACCGACGAAGGCCGGCAAGGCACACGGGGGTGGGCTGGGCAGCACCAAGCCCGAATGTCTTTGTCTCTCCGGTGGCGATGCTTACACACCGCACCAAGTACTCATTTGAGGCTGAGTTGACCTTGGGGAGGCCCAGGACCGATTCAGATATTCGTCACCGGTGTTGGTGGCCGTGAGCGGGAATCAAACTGGGGCCGTCGGGTTCGTAGCGCAGCGCAATCACCACTCCACGACAACTGCCCTACCACTCACCAGCACGCACACAGCCAGCCGCGTGCGCCTTGACCCTCAGGGGCACGCGTGTCACTTCGCTAAAGGGCACGGCCTTGCAATGGCTCTTTAATTCAGACAATAATTGCTGCAGGAGACCAGAAGTAAATTAATAAATAAAGCTCGGGGAGCAGGCGATTTGATTCTCGGCAATCGCTGTTTGACCCAAATAGCAGCGAGCGAGGCGAGCGGAGGCGCAGCACCGCGCCCCGCGCCTGCGTGCCGGCGCCTCCACGCAGGTGCTCACTTTATTTTAGCCGCATCAATATTTAACGGGCAATTTGTGATGACATCAATTGCGGCCTTGGGAGGTGATTTCGTAACAGAATTGTGCGCGCGCGAATCCGTTGTGGTCTCCCCGTCTGCCTCGCTCTCTGTGCGTCCCACCTCGCCCCACACCCCTCGTCTCACTCTTGCACCATGTGTCTGAGTGTCTCAGTGTCTGAGTGTGTGTGGCGGGAGTGGGTGGTATCGCGGCTAGCGCTATACGCTGCGCTACGAACCCGGCGACCCGAGTTCGATTCCTGTTCATGGCCAACACCGGTGACAATTATCTGAACCGGTCCGGGGCCTCCCCTAGGTTGACTCAGCCTCGAATGAGTACCTGGTGCGATGTGTAAACATCGCCACTGGAGAGACAAAGGCGGCCGGGCGTGGTGCTGGCCCACCCATCCCCTCGTGCGCTGTGCCAACCTTCATAGCTGCTCACTAAACAGCACTTTGCCGCAGTGGTCTGTTGGAGGCTACACGGGGTATCTCTTTGTCTGTGTGTGAGTGCGTGTGAATAAACGCTCACGCTAATGAACGTCTCTAACGTGAGAACAGTTTCAGCCGATATTTGTTTTTGTTGCTCCGTGCAAATCAATACGCCTTTGTTTATTAGAGGATTGGATATCGTTTCAGAAACTCCGCTGACATTCACGCTCCTGTGAACCCTTCCAGCGGTGGGGGGCCGCGTGCGATTAAAAATTATCCCGAGAATATCTCGCGCGCCGGAGTTACCGGCGACTTTGTGGGTACGAACGATTTTAATCAGAGACTTTGTAATCGGCCCCCAATGGAACTGTCAAGTCGCATGGTGCCATTACAATCACTGCCTGCTCTTCAGCGCTCTCAACGCTTTCATATTCATATTTAATTCCTTGTTACATTTTTAACTTTAATATCTTTAAATATATATAATTTCATCCCGGTCGTGCCATCCATCGGTGTCGTGTCTGCAAGAAGGGCGCCCCATTCATACAAGAAGGGCGCAAACCACGATCCGTTCTGCGTCTGATGAGACGAGAAATCCATGCGGGGAACTCTCTTAGAGACGTGCTCGACAACGGCCCGTGGAAGTGGATATCACAGCGCTGCCTCTGAGATGCCTTGAATATTTCTGGTACACACACAGTCGTGGGTAGGAGTTTGCCGCCGCGCTCTGCGTATGAGAGTAATGTTGGTCACGTGAATGTCAAACAAATATATTCACACTCGAGTGGAAGTTCTCTTCTGTTTTGTGAAGCCAGTTGGGGTCTCCTTGAGGCCCAGGCGAGTCTCAATTGCAACAACGACCCGGGTCGCCAAACTGACAAAAGCAATAGCGTATAACAATAGCGTATAACAATAGTGTATAACAAGTACAATAGCGTATAACAATCATATATAACAATAGCGTTTAACAATATCGTATAACAATAGCGTATAACAATAGCGTATAACAATCGCGTATAACAATAGCGTATAACAATAGCGTATAACAAGTACAATAGCGTATAAGAATAGCGTATAACAATAGCGTATAGCAATAGAGTATAACAATAGCGTACACCAATAGCGAATAACAATAGCGTATAACAATAGCGTATACGAATAGCGTATAACAATAGCGTATAGCAATAGCGTATAACAATAGTGTACAACACGTACAATAGCGTATGCCAAGTACAGCCCATGAAGCAAACAGAAATCGGAACAAAGCCACCGCGATTGTAGCTGAGCGCTGAGAGTTTCGCAGGGTGGCCACCTTTGCCCCGCGGGGTGAGCCCGGACAGATGTCCCACCCAGCCTGGATCTGTGATCACAACCGCGCAGTTGACTGCGCTAAAGTGCAACCCAGAAAGACGCGGTGCGAGATCTCGGGCGGTGCTGCCACCGCGGAATCTCGTCTCGAAGCCGCGCACCGCGCTCCGCGTCTCGCCGCAGAGAGAGCACGTCCGTGGAAATACCAGCAACGACAGCAACCGCAGCAACAACCGCGGCCAGGGAGAGCGAGAGAGACGCAGATACATAGCAGCGACAGGAGTTGGGAGGCATTATCCGCTGATGTAATCAGATGTGACAGCACATTATCCGTCAATGGGAACCCGACGTGAGTCGAAGAATTGGCGTCACTCTTCCGAGCCTCTTCCGCGGTCTTTAACGGGGAGAGAGGTCGCGGACGGTGAAGTGAGCTCTACTTTCTCGTGATGAGTAAGATGGGATCCCCCCCTCCACCCCATCAACAATCTCCTGCCCCCCTCCCCTTCCCACAGAGGATAGCGCCGGACTGGACGGTGCGCAACTGACATTTCCCAAAGAGGTCACGACCTGTATGCGAGAAACTGGGATAGTCCGCCTTCAGAAGGGAGATCTTTTGAGAGGTAGACGGACACACATAGACAAAGATGCATACAGGCAGACAAGCAGACACAGGCAGACATACGGGCAGACACAGACAGTCACGCAGACAAATAGACGGGCAGAGAGGCAGTCAGGGAAGCGCAAATACACAATCAGAAGCGTACAGACGGCCACTGGAGGGATCTTTGTGAGATGCATGGGGCACAAAGAGGGACGAGGCGGATGGCTCGCAGAGGCGCTTCGGGTGCCGAGTGATTAGAGGCATCACGCGCGGCCGTATCGCCCGAGCCTCCTTTATTAAAAAGCCATCGCAGCGGCGGTGGCGATCCGATGATGAGATTGGCGTCCGCAGATTTCTAACTCTGGCTGAGCGGAGATGCGGAGGCAATTTCCAGCGCCGAGCCACGGAGCGAGCGGCCACAGTCGCCAAATTAAGGCGCCGATTGAAATCCGGTGACATTTCTCCGAGATCGGAGCAGTTAAAAGGATCGGAAAAGTCATCCGGGATGAGGGCCAGGAGAATACGCAGCAGAAGCAGCAGACAGGGGACACATCGGCCGAGAGACTGAGATGTTGTTAGAGATGCCGGCAGCTCTGGAGAACGACAACCCGGTAGGCAGAACGACAGACAGACAGACAGGCAGACAGATAGTCAGGCATAGAAACGTACAGACAGACAGGCAGACACCCAACCCAGTAATAGGCAGGGATTCAGACAGGCAGAGAGACACCACGCTCCTCCTCCTCCCCCCGTGGTGCAGTGAGCTCCATCGCGAGCATCAAAGCCGCCCCAAAAACTTCCCTCTGAGAAGTGAAACTCGAGGAAATGTTGGATGAGAGAACGGCAAAGTGTCCCTGTCAGCCCGCCGTGGTCTCGCACCAAGCGCTGGAGACGAGCGCGCGCACCTCAAGCGCCCTGCTCCTCCTGCCCGAGAGGTGTTGAGTCTGACGATGATTTGATTTGCGACACGAGGTCCGTGGTGCGAGAGCACAGTAGCAACAACAACAACAAAGACGTCGCTTTTGCAGAGAACGACTACCGGGTGCTCAATGGACTTTGCTCAGAGGCCTGCACTGTATCCAAGTGGACGTCTCGATCATATGATGTTCCTTTGTCATTCCATCTCCATTCAGTTTCCTCCTCTGCTACCAAGGGCACCAGCTTTGACAGACTGTTGGGGCAAGTGATGTTAGCGAGCAGCACCGATGAAGGCCGGCACGGCACACGAGGGGGTGGGTGGCCAGCACCACGCCCGACCGCCTTTGTCTCCCCAGTAGCGATGTTTACACACCGCACCAGGGACTAATGTAGACCTTTAAGGTTTAAGATATTCGTCACTGATGATTACCGGGAGCGGGAATTGAACTCGGCTGGGCGGCTTCGTAGCGCAGGGCGACAACCACTGCGCCACCACTCTCTCACGCTACAACATTCGCACAGACAGAACAACACGCAGAGAGCGTGCGGTCACGTGTATCGCAAGCATCGAGGTTTGTCCCGGGGGCATGGACCGAAGGGCAAGATCCAATGCTGCCTTGCTGGGGGGGGGGGGGGGGTGGGCAGGGAGGGCAGGGGTGCCGGTAATCCAGCGCTCGCCTCGGAGGCAGTGGCATCGACTTCTCTCCACGCGCTCTCAGCGGCCCCCTCGCGCTCGCTGACATGGCCACTCTGGCGCTGTCGGCTGTGTTCCGCCAGCTCTGATCTCTCACTCAATAATTACATCTCTCTTTCTCTGGCGCTTCTACCATCCCCGTCTCTCCCGCGCCCATCCTACGGATCGCTCTCATGCCTCTCTCTCATCGCTCTCCTCCCTCTCCCCACTCCCTCTCCACACTGGGTACTGATCAAGCGATGTGGAGGCAATGTTATATCACCACCACCACTAATAATATTCCACTTGTCCACGCAGGGAAGCCTCGCCGAATCTCGTGACTCGTTTGTAGGAGGGTCCTGCCTGGTGCCAAGATTTCGAAGCAGGGAGGTGTGGGGGGGGGGGGTGACTATCGCAAAGTGGAATTCAGATTGAGTGATTTAGACGATTGAGTAATTTGATTAGATTGTTGAGTGATTTGATTCGATTGTTGAGTGATTTGAAGATTGCGTGATTTGATGATTGAGTGATTTGATGCTTGAGTGATTTGATGATTGCGTGATTTGATGATTGAGTGATTTGATGATTGAGTGATTTGATGATTGAGTGATTTGATGATTGCGTGATTTGCCGTGCGATGTTAAGAATGTGAGGTGTGACGTGGCACCAGCACTGCATGGCTGGTGGAGCACACGCGGGAGGGAGGTGAATTGGGTTGCCACGTAGAGGTTGCCACGTGGAGGATGTTGCCACGTGTGGAGACTGCCACTGTAAAGGTTGCCACGTGGAGGTTGTTGCCGCCGGTGAGCAGCACGGCGCCACTTCCCTCGAGTTATGCCGCCACCCTCCCTCGCCGCCGCAGCAGCACAACGCGCGGCACAACACGAGAACGCGTCACGAAAGCTCCCGGTGGCAGGTGGAGAGAAACGTCGGACATCCTGCCGAGCAACCAAAACGCGGCACGGCCCGATAACGCATCGCTGAACTGTGCGCACGGGATGGGAGAGTTTCGACTTCCAAACGGGACTGTGCCACGTGATGACTATGCCGTGACGGTACAGCAAGTAGGTTCTCTTCCCTTGATGCTGCTCCCCCTGCCTCCCTCCCCCCGCTATCTATCGACTCCGCTCCAGGCTCGACGCCCAGCGGTGGCGTCAGGGACTCTGCAGCCAGCAGTGCATCTCCCTGTGAGCAGCCAGCAGTGCATCTCCCTGTGAGCAGCCAGCAGTGCATCTCCCTGTGAGCAGTCGCGGGGAGAGATTCACTGTCCGTGACCGCATTGGTGCTGATGTCCTCGCACTCGTCTGACTTCTTGTCTCCAGGCCTCTCGTTCTTCGCCTGACTCTCTTTACTCTCACTCATCTGCGTTGCGTGTCGACATCCATCTCACCTCTATCTCTCTCTCTCTCTGTGCGATGTGTATCGCTACATCGCGTCAGGCCTGGTCTCTGCGCGGGCCACTTGAAGCGCCTTCGCGGCTACCGTCTGCAACTCGCGGCGCGCCAGAGACAATAAATAAACCCTGGCCCAGCGCCACCGGTGAATCATGGAGTCGCAGAGCAGTCCCGGACAGATGATGCGTTGAGAGAGAGCGAAGATTTACTTGAGCTGCGTAAACGAGCGTGGCTAGGTGGATAGCTAGAAACGGATTGAGCGGTGATGAGTGGGTGGGGCGGGGGTAGGGGTGGATGTACTGATCTGTTTTTTGTGTAACGATGGATTCATATGAACGCGAGTGTTGTGTGTACGCGCGCGTGTGTTGTGTGTACCCGCGCGTGTGTTGTGTGTACCCGCGCGTGTGTTATGTGTACGCGTGTGTGTCGGCGCTGTGATGTCAGCCGCTGTCAGATCGTTCCTTAGATTCTCCCGTGTGAAGCGAGCGTTCATTTGCAACGCGCGCTCGGAGTTTTAATTACCGTCACTTAATCATCTATGCGAATCACTTTAACTGCTACAAAGCCGAGCAATGGCTCACTCGCTCGCTCGCTTCTTTTTCGAAACGGCAGTGAACAACGCTTCACTCGTGTCATCGCCGTCACGGTTCACGGGGTTGGGTTTGCTGGTTGCGCTCCCACACGAAGCCAAACTCTCCAGACTGAAATTGGGCCACACACACATCCCGAGAGTGATGCAGCACCCTCCTGCACAGAGGACGTAACGTGATATAACCACTCGCGTCGCAGTGGCGGCACCACGCAGCAGACACCTCGCCTCCTTCTCGTAGCTGTCCCTGAACATCACAACAACTAATATCAAAGTATTTTTTTACACATCACATCAGCCACACGGCCTTCTTGGAGCGCAGCATTGTTTCACCCACAAGCAAAACGCTGAGCTGGTTTCGACATGCAGTGTCTCATCAGCAGGGTCAGTCTTGCTTCGGCCGATGCTGAGAATTTCCAGATGTTATAGGCAAAGGGTCTCTGTGACATATGGGTCCTCGTTCGACGCAGCACTCCATAACGCACAAAACTAAATAATCACGGGGCTGTGTTTTAAGCGGCGGTGTAAACTTCTATGCCGTGTGGTCGCTGTACGAATCGATTCCTATTGGGTTATGCGATTGCTGTGAAATCAATGGCACTGGATTTTCTTAGGAATGACCTTTGTTGTTGTGGACAGGAGAGATTATATCGCATTTAATGCCGTGATGGGAGAGAGAGGGTGGTGCGGGAGATACGGAGCGAGAGTGGGGAGGTGGGGAGAGAGAAGATTCATATTTCTTACAGCCCCTCTGTTATTCCACTGCTGGATGACCACGTCCTGCGAGTCACGGGGGCCGTTTGACCACCATACTTCACCACGCCGGTCGGTACGGGTTCGTGAGAGGCACCACCGGTTCAGAGATCGCTAGCCACTGATGTGAGCCCTGGCCGGGAATTCCTCTCACGTTAGCCGGTGAATCGCGCACTGCGCTAACCACTGCGCCACCGCTCCTCCAAAAACTTAACGTTAGTACCGTGGGTTCGTTGAAGGCAATCCTAACCCGCACTTACCAGCGTGGTGACGTATGGTGGTTAAATAACCCCCTTATTATAGGAATCTGGTTACAAAAAAATCCTCTGGTTGTGGATATTTGAGGACAAGAATACACATTCACACTGAATGCGTTGTTGTCGTAAATAACGTAAAGAGAAAGATTCCTTGCCTAAACCGTCGGACAGTTCACCAGCAACTGGTTCCAACAAGCCTGACTGCTGATGAGACACTCTATGCCGAACCCGGTCCTCAGTTGTGCTCGCATTGAACCAATGTCGCCGATAATATGCACAACCAAAGGGCTTGGAGACAACACGATGTGTACATAAAGACGTGTATTTCTTTACCTGGAGAGACGAACGAGGGAAGGAGGCGTTATTTCATTGTTTACTTTGTTAAAAGCACCCATTACAGCAAACATCGCGGCACGGATGACCTACTGACCCTGACCTTCAGCGATGCGCACGCTGGCCTGGCTGATGGCGAGCCGCGATTTCTGCAGACGGGAGAGTGTCCATGGAGACAAAATCAGTCCATTGGAGCGCTTTGTTACACGCGGTCCAATTTGCATTTCATAAAATCAGGCGCGTGATGTTCCTATCGTCGAGTGTGACGACTCAAACCTAACGCGAGCATCGAATAGCCACACCTAAGCGGATGATCTGTGAGTGTGGAAGGGTGTGTGTGTGTGTCAATGTGGGGAGACAAAGGCAGCCGGGCTTGGTGCAGGCCACCCACTTTCTCGTGTGCCGTGTTGGCCTTCATAGGCGCTCGCTAACAGCACTTGCCCCGATCGTCTTCAGACTTTAATGGGGTTCTTTGTCTTTGGAGCGGGGTCGCAGCGGTTAGCGCGCTGCGCTACGAGCCCGGCGATCCCAGTTCGATTCCCGCTCACGGCCAACACCAGTGACGATTACTCGAACCGGTCCTGGGTCTCCTCTAGGTAGACTCGGCCTCAAACGAGTACCTGATGTGGTGTGTAGACATCGTCACTTGGGAGAAAAAGGCGGCCGGGCAAGATCCCGACTACCACACGCACGTGTGCGTGATAGCATGAATTAGGTAGGTGCACTTGCCCCAGCAGCCTGCAACTCTATCGGGGGGATCTTTGTCTTTGTGCGAGTGGGGGGATCTTTGTCTTTGTGCGAGTGAGAGCGCCGTGCATGCCGCGCACGCGCCCGAGTCCACGTGCTCGTCACGTGGCCGGTGTTAAATGGCACGGTGTAGATTTTAAATGACTTATGGATCCACCTTTGATTTTGTATTTTTGTACAATGAACACACGGACTAATTGTGTTGAAAGGGTAAATTAATTGACTCTACTCGCAGATCGCGCGCTGGGCATCATCATCATTATTATTAGAGCGCGCGTCAATCACTGAGCGCGCGGCCGATAGCGGCCTGACCCTCAAAGCGGGGCCGCACACGTGGGAGCGTGTGGGTGTGTGTGTGGGTGGGTGTGGGTGTGTGTGTATGTGGGTGTGGGAGGGTGTGTGTGTATGTGGGTGTGGGAGCGTGTGTGGGTGTGTGTGGGTGTGTATGTGGGTGCGTGTGGGTGTGTGTGCGTGTGTGGGTGTGTGAGCATGTGTGTGTGGGTGCGTGTGGGTCTGGGGGCATGTGTGGGTGTGTATGTGTGGGTGTGTATGTGTGGGTGTGTGTGGGAGCGTGTGTGGGTGTGTGTGGGTGCGTGTCTGGGTGCGTGTCTGGGTGTGTGTGTTGGTGTGTTGGATCGTGTCTGGGTGTGTGTGAGAGCGTGTCTGGGTGTGTCTGTGTGCGTGTGTGGGTGCGTGTGTGGGCGCGTGTGTGGGCGCGTGTGTGGGTGCGTGTGTGGGAGCGTGTGTGGGTGCGTGTGTGGGTGTGTGGGAGCGTGTCTGGGTCCGTGTGTGGGGGTGGGAGCGTGTCTGGGTGTGTGTGGATGTGCGTGGGAGCGTGTGTGGGTCCGTGTGTCGGAGCGTGTCTGGGTGTGTGTGTCGGTGTTGTTTGTTTGTGGGAGCGGTGGTGTAGCGGTTAGCGCGCTGTGCTACGAACCCGGTGACCCGGGTTCGATCCCCGCTCACAGCCAACACCGGCGACGATTATCTGAACCGGTCACGGGCCTCTCCTAGGTCGACTCAGCCTCAAATGAGTACCCGGTGCGGTGTGTAAACATCGCCATGAGGGGAGGGAGACAAATGCAGTCGGGCGTGGTGTTGGCCACCCACCCCCTCGTGTACCGTGCCGGCCTTCATAGGTGCTCGCTAACAGCAATTGCCCTACAATCTTGTTGAGGCTATACGGGGGGTCTGCGTGGCGCCGAGAGCGCGCCTGAAGCTCCAACATACACACACAAACATTATTTTCATTAAAATCATCAACGCAAACGTCCATCTGTCCCAGCCAGCCAAACTATATATATTTTTTATAATATCGTATGATGATATTTATTTTCCTGTGTGTGCAAATAGCATACACATGATATGTAGTACTGCTAGAAATTGATGCTGAATGGAACGCACCAGCGCACAACCGACAGCCCCCTCTCTCAACGAGAACAATGGAAAGGTGACAGGGGAGTCGATTACGAACTCGAATCGTGGTCGTGAATGGCGTGACAAGTCGTGGAATCGCCAGGGTGGAGTGCTCAGCTCCACCTAGAAACGATGCCTCCCAGAAGGCCGTGTGGCTGATGGGATGTGTCCAAACAAAGGCCTTTATTTTGTGTTACCGGCGTCCACAGACAGAACGGTGCGCGTAGGAGACAAGCTGCCGACGTTGTGGCGACATTCCCACAACGTCGCGGGTGGTGTTTGGTGCAGGCACCGAGACCCTGCAGAGGAAGGGAAGGGCGACCTGCATGGACACCCCCGGTGAAGATTGAATCTCCACCCTTCTGTGGATCTGGCTGTGTGACCTCGCTCCGTGTCCACGATCTTCCGATGTCTCGAGGCCTTCGCGAATGACGCTCCCTCAGAACGTCTCTCCAGCACGACGAGATGAGTTCAAGTTCATGTACTAGGTGCAGCGCCCTGTGAGCCAATCGGCTCTTGAATCGGGTGCAACCGCAACAAACAACAAACAAAAACATGAGTTTGCTCCACCTCGCAAGCTTCGCACCTCCCCACACACCTGTGGATTCCATCGCTACCAACCACACCGACAACACACCTACAACACACCTGCACAATCATCACCGCCTTCATCCTCACCACCATCCTCCTCACCACCATCATCATCCTCCCCTACCATCATCATCATCCTCACCATCATCATCCTCACCACCACCATCATCATCCTCACCATCATCCCCCCCTACCACCATCATCATCCTCATGTTGTATATGTTGGTTATCAAAATTTGTTATGTTGTATGCGTGCGTGGGTGAAATTATTATGTTGTATATGTGGGTTATGAATATTCAGTGAAAATAATAATAATTAAATGAAATTTGGCCAAATGTGTAATTATCCGGAAATATGTTAATTTATGTAATTATGCACATTTTAATTATGCCAATTCGAGAGGTAATCGTATTAATTATGCGAGTGGGTGTAATTATGATAATGCAAGTCGTTATGATAACCAGACCCCGCCTCGGTGATGAGGGTGGGTTATCGATCGGAATAAGGCAATTAATCGTATGCAGTTATGCAGGTGTGGTGTAAGTATGCAAGATTAACTTAGATTAACTCGGCATCGTTGTCTAGGTTCGTCTCATTCTCGCTTTAACATTCCCAGAGTGTGTATTCGTGGTTATATTTTAGGTCCCCGGTTCACCCCGTTATCGCTTTAACATTTACTGAGTATGTATTAGTGTGTTTATTAAGGTCACCAAGTTCAGATCTCAACGCAGAAGCAGATCTTATGCATAGATTTCAGGAAAGAATCACACAACCACTTCTGTATTGATCAATTTATTACTAATTCAACCTTAACTATGATATAGTATGCGAACTCTCAATCCCGGAACGTCAACACGGCATCAATACAGTATCATCAACGATTGTCTGATTTCACTTTGACAACGGCACATGGATCCCGCATAACGCGATGGTTGTTAGTGAGAGAGAGGGTCGTTAAAATATGCAAATACTATGCTAAGAAAACTTTAACGTTAATGAGTGATCATACTCAACATTGTTCACGCAGTACCGCACTCCTTATTGATCATACGCAACCCTTATTACGTTGTTAGCACCTATGTCACGGGACAGTTGAATATTCTGTAGAGGATGCGAGTACGTGCGGCGATTATGACTGAAAGATACTTGAAAGATTGTACGGCGATAAAAAAAAACACAATCAAAAACAGTTATTATTCTTAAAGGCACCAATCTCAACAGATACATCGGCAGGTTATCTGACAACAGAACGGCTCGGAGTAAGGGCCTGCGACGGTGCTCCTTTTCCGAAGATCGTTATTTTATACCAAGTTTACTAATTGGGGACCAGATCACCTGATAAGGATCCGGTGGGCCACCACTCCCCACGTGAGCGTGGCTCGGCGGAAGGAGGTGCCAAGAATCAGTTCGTATTGATGGATCTGTTGGGAATTTATGCGATTAAGAGTACAGCCCACTAAATATTAAAGATAAAAATTACGAATACTCTTATAAACGACGGATGGCCATCACTCGGTCTCGTTGTGATGCCTTCCCAGCCACAGATGGCTTATGGGTTCGAGTGTGTTTGAGTGGTAAGAGTTGTCTTGAATAGTCAGTGTTCGGAGTCGATTCTTTATGTCAAACAGACGCCTGGTGGTCGTGTGGTGAGGGGGCGGTGCGCGTCATACGTATCAGTCGCTCCCCTGTCACCGTGGTGAACTGGTTCGGATGCCCGTTGATACGCAGTCGCAGTTCAGGAACCCGGTCGGTAGGTGGCGCCCACAACTCGTTCGCAGCGTGCAGTGTTGTCGTCGTGTGCACGGAGCCTCGTCGCCAAACCGCGACCCTCACCACTCCGGCGGCAGCAGAGACCTCCGACTCGGCAGAGGTTGACCCACGCAGGCCGAGTTGAGCTGTCAAGCGGGTCTTGCCCGCCTGCAGAGGAGATGGGGAGCCGCTTGAGTCGAGCCCCGAGAGCCGGCTTTGGTAAGCCGATCGAACTCGGCTGAGTCCCAGACGAGCTGAAGATGAGTCGAGCCGACCCGCTGGTCGCACTCGCTCCTGAGCCGACCCTCCCGGTCGGGCTCGCTCCTGAGTCGACCCGCTGGTCGCACTCCTGAGTCGACCCGCTGGTCGCACTCGCTCCTGAGCCGACCCTCCCGGTCGAGCTCGCTCCTGAGCCGACCCGCTGGTCGCACCCCCCACGTGAGCCGACCCGCTGGTCGCACTAGTTCCAATGCTCAGGATCCTTTCCTTTATGCCGAAAAATCCCCCTGGATCCCGCCCACAAGGCGGGGCTTCTTTCGATTTTTGCTGTCAGGATTTGTCCGTAGGCAGGTGTGTCCATGTGTGTGTCCGTATGTCCGTATGTCCTTGTGTGCATCACTCACGGTATATTCCGTTGTCACCCTCCCTCCATAAAACCCACGAGCAAACAATCAGATGTTACAAATTGCCTCGAAGTCGTCTCTCTGTCTGGGTGCAATATTATCTCTTGTCTGGCCTTCTTCATGAACCCAAAACACAGACGTTACAAATCGTCTCATAGGCGTCTTTGTTCGTGTTGCACAACCTGGAGGGAGGGGCAACACTCTCTCCGACCCGGCGCACAAAGAAATGGTTAAGAAGTTTTAAGTTAACATTTGTCCCTTACTATTTCACAGTTATGATTCTGTATGTAACCTAAGGTCTGTCGTTTCCCATCGTGGTGCTTGACTCAAGTGGAGGTGTTTCCCCGAGCGTATACACACTCCTATCCCGCGCTGCGGGGATACAAAGACGGCCAGGATCTCCCTTTCTCTCCGACCCTGGGTTTAACATCGTTTTTTTTTTATTATGTATTTATATTCGACCTGGTGGTGATTCATCCCGTTATCCTGGCTTTTCCATAAGTTTTACTTTTGTCTTTTCATGCATATGCTTATTACTATTAATTTATTTCCGATATCTTAGGTTAAGGGGTAAGTTTCTTGATCCTAGGAATTCGTATTCCTTGGTGTCTGCATGGTTATATAAGCGGAATATAGTTTACGGTGAATAGCGTTAACATTGATGTTATGTACGATATTATGTATTGTGATGTCTTTAACTTAACTTGTTTGTCAGGGCTTTACTGACACGAAGTTGCATTCCATAGCCCCGCAGTCTTTGCCCCACCCTATCTCTGCTCGCCGTGGTTGTTGCTGTCCAGCTGACGCCGTTAACTCAAGGCCTCATTAATTTCCGTCACTCCTTGTGTGTGAGGGCGGTTGAACCTTGGAGTCAGTTCTGGTTTTTGTCTGCCTGCTTCTTCTTGTGTCCCCTGACCCCGGGAGTTATTATTTCTACTTTTATGGCCTGTCGAAGCCCGACTCGCTGTTGCTCGGCTGGTCGTTCCCGGCTTTTTGCTTACGTTTGCAGTTCGCCGTGCTCTTAATTTCCTTCCCTCTTCAACCTTATATCGACTATTCGCTCCTGTCTGGGTGCGATTCAATTTTAACTTAGGAAGGTTCTGATTGTCATATGCTTCGGGTCGAGTTGTATAGAAAGTATTAAAGTATGGAAATAACATTTCATATTGACTTAATGATGGTGATGGTTCAGTAGGCGTAACTTGTGGCCTGGTTTAATTGGAGTGGGTGTGAATATCAATAACTTTAGCCTACCCTGTTGTTAAATTCCGACTTTAACGTTACTTTAATAGCAATACAGAATAATTGAGCTTTTTGTCTTAACTAGGCGAACGCGAACTTCTGGTGACCCCCGCAGCCTTGTTGTTCAGCTGGGTCTGCCTCCTTGAGAGATATACAACACTCTTATTCTCCTCACTGTGGCCATCCAACCTTCTGCTCTGGGAGTGTTATTCTTAATTTCAGGTCAAAGGCCCCCTCACGTTCAGACGTGCAGGGTTGTTTAAATCAGCTCCCTCCCCTGTGCACACAGCCTTGAGCTGACCCACTTATTTTCGTTCCCTCAGCTGCAGGAGGACAAGGCGTACTTTCTACCTCCCCCCTGTGTGCACGTGTTCTAACTAGCTCGGAATCCCTAAACACACAATCAGTGATGATTCCTGGCTTTCTGTGGTTGTGATTTAGACAAAGGCCCTCTGCTTTCTTCCATTGCCTTTGAGTCGACACTGCCCTATTATTTGCCCATGTGCTGAGGTCATAGAATTCGTTTTGACTTCAGTAATATTAACATTCAGTATTGGATTAGCAAATGGCAATGGTTCATTGATGTAGCTCGCAGCCTGGTCTCCAATTTGAGCGAGCGCGAGGATCGATACTTTAGCCTACTCTGTTGTTGAATTTCGAATTTTGACGTTACTTTAAAACCATGCAGGATGGTTGGGCTTTTTGCCTTAACTATGTCTGGCTGACACTCCCACTGTCTCTGCCGCCTGCACGGGTGACATGTGCCCGTTCATCAGGCCTTATCTTTCCTTGAAGCAAGGTTGCAAATTCTGCCATCCTAGCCCTCCTCCAGTTCATTACTTAACAACACCTGGTGTTTTGCAGTTTACTGCGCTTTGGTGTGTTTAAAAAAAACAAGTAAAAAGATAATATATAAAAATCATCAAATATTATTAATCTCAATTTTGGAAGAAGGGTTAGTATACAACACTCACCATCACCATCATCCTCACCACCACCACCATCTTCACCACCATCATCATCCTCACCACCGCCTTCATCCTCACCACCATCCTCCTCATCACCATCATCATCCCCCCCCTACCACCATCATCATCCTCACCACCACCATCATCCTCACCACCACCATCATTCTCACCACCACCATCATCCTCACCACCATCATCCTCACCATCACCATCATCCTCACCACCACCATCATCCTCACCACCACCATCATCATCCTCACCACCACCATCATCCTCACCACCACCACCACCATCACCATCTTCACCACCATTATTATCCTCACCACCGCCTTCATCCTCACCACCATCCTCCTCATCACCATCATCATCCCCCCCCTACCACCATCATCATCCTCACCACCACCATCATCCTCACCTCCATCATCCTCACCACCACCATCATCATCCTCACCACCACCATCATCATCCTCACCATCATCATCATCCTCACCACCACCATCATCCTCACCACCACCATCATCATCCTCACCACCACCATCATCCTCACCACCACCACCACCACCATCTTCACCACCATGATCCTCCTCACCACCACCACCATCCTCACCACCACCATCATCCTCACCACCACCATCATCATCCTCACCACCACCATCATCCTCACCACCACCACCACCACCATCTTCACCATCATGATCCTCCTCACCACCACCATCATCTTCACCACCATCATCCTCACCACCACCATCATCATCCTCACCACCACCATCTTCACCACCATGATCCTCCTCACCACCACCATCATCCTCACCACCACCACCATCATCATCCTCACCACCACCACCATGATCATCCTCACCACCACCACCATCTTCACCACCACCGTCTTTACCACCACTGCATGGAGGCAAATTCTGAATGCGTCCCGTGAGTCGGAGCCGCACTTGGATCACGGCGGCTTTGTCTCCAAGCAGCCGGAGCAGACAAGACTCGGATCCCTCTCCTCCCTCACTCACACGCATGCAGGCAAAGATCCCCCGTGTAGCCTCGACCAGACTACTGGGGCAAGTGCTATTACCAGGCCGGCACTGGGGAGAGGTATTACCGGAATCCGCAGACACTCCCCCCCCCCTCTGTGTGTCCGTGCGGAGCTGCCACTGCTCCTGTCATTGCCGTGATTGTTGTTTGTAATTGGTTGGCAATTAAGGCTGCCCAGCATCTGGCAGTAACGTGGTGCTGGCGATGGCTGCTGGTGTATGTGTCTGGTGCCACGTGGTGCGTGTGTCTGGTGCCACGTGGTGCGTGTGTCTGGTGCCACGTGGTGCGTGCGGCTGGTGCCACGTGGGGCGTACGGCTGGTGCTACGGGTGGTGCGTGTGTCTGGTGCTACGGGTGGTGCGTGTGTCTGGTGCTACGGGTGGTGCGTGTGTCTGGTGCCACGTGGTGTGTGTGTCTGGTGCCACGGGTGGTGTGTGTGTCTGGTGCCACGTGGTGTGTGTGTCTGGTGCCACGTGGTGTGTGTGTCTGGTGCCACGTGGTGTGTGTGTCTGGTGCCACGTGGTGTGTCTGGTGCCACGGGTGGTGTGTGTGGCTGGTGCCACGTGGTGTGTGTGTCTGGTGCCATGGGTGGTGTGTGTGTCTGGTGCCACGTGTGGTGTGTGTGTCTGGTGCCACGTGGTGTGTGTGGTTCCACGGGTGGTGTGTGTGTGTCTGGGTACTGGGTCTGTAGCTATTGGCTCCGAGGGAGGTCTCGCCTGCACGCGAGCTGCGTTCCAATTGACGAGTCTTACGTGCGCATTAAATTGGGATCACTGCGCCCCTCACGGAGGGGGCGGGGTGGGGGAACCGGGGGGGGGGGGGCTGTTACCGCCCCCCCCATCCGCCCCTTGCCCACCGCAACGCCGCCCGTGGGGCCCGCCTCTCGCGGTGTCCCTGCGGCTCGCGTCGCCTGGCCCAGGGCTCGTGGCGAGGCGTCTCCTGGGGGGGGGTGGGGGGGCTCGCGTCGCCTGGCCCAGGGCTCGTGGCGAGGCGTCTCCTGGGGGGGGGGAGGGGGGGGGGGGGGGGAGGGGGGGGGGGGCTCGCCGCTGCGCTTTCACGGCAACGATCGTCGCGCACAGTTTGTGAAAGGTTCTGAAAACGGTTACCGGTTTGTGTTAACCAGTTCGCTTTCAATAGCTCTAAAAGAATTCATCCTTCTCTACCAAGGCTGTAGCCATGGAGTCAACATTGGAGGGGACAAAATCTCCCAGGGGGTCTAGGGGCCCCCCTCCCCAAAAAAATAATCTAAATTTGGAATTTCCTGCCTAAAATATAAAAAACATGGGATGGACTTTTTTTATTTTTTTACAATATTGTCTAATAGTGTGTTGTATTACATTGCTCTGTTTTTTTCTTTTTACCTCTTCTTGTTTCATTGTGTGTAATGGCAGAGATTAGGGTTTAATAAAGTACAACCATAACCACAATCATATAAACATAATCTATGCATTGTTATATGAAGACAAATCCAGATATTGTGGCCAAGGTTTAGCAAATTGTTTTTATTTACATACCATAGCAATTATATATTTTAAAATATTGTTTATAGCAATATATTGGGGGGAACATTTTGAGCATATTTGAATATTGGGGGGGGGGGGCGGGGATGTGTCCCCGCCCCCCCCCCCCCCAATCTATATTATAATTACGGCCTCCTCTTCCACTCCTCTCCCGTGGCATCACAATCGCCTCTGGGCGCAGGAAGCTGATCGAGCAGCGCGGCTGCTTTCTGATGAAATCTCTCGCAGCGCCCGGAACCACGCCACGCAGTGGGGGTTGTTTGGCAGCCCCCCCCGCCCCCCACTGTTCTACTCTCGCGCACGATGGCAGCAGCAGCTGGAATGAGTTTAGGAGCGAGATGGCAATGTGGAGGTCTGTTGCTGCTACTGGCCACGACGAGAGGGCTTGAGCAGAGAGAGAGTTCGTGTCGCTGTTCCTCCTCCTCCACCTCCACCGTTAAAGGAGCGGTGGTGGTGGTGAGGATGATGATGGTGGTGAGGATGATGGTGGTGAGGATGAAGGCGGTGATGATTGCACAGGTGTGTTGTAGGTGTGTTGTAGGTGTGGTTGGTAGCGATGGAATCCACAGGTGTGTGGGGAGGTGCGAGGCTGCGAGGTGGAGCAAACTCATGTTTTTGTTTGTTTGCGGTTGCACCCGATTCAAGAGCCGATTGGCTCACAGGGCGCTGCACCTAGTACATTAACTTGAACTCATCTCGTCGTGCTGGAGAGACGTTCTGAGGGAGCGTCATTCGCGAAGGCCTCGAGACATCGGAAGATCGTGGACACGGAGCGAGGTCACACAGCCAGATCCACAGAAGGGTGGAGATTCAATCTTCAGCGGTGTACGCTGCGGCCCGTAGCTTGGGTTGCATGGCCACAATCGCACTGCTGTGGCTCGTGTCTTTAGTTTCCCATTCACGAAGGAGATGTGCGCATCGGTCTGCTGTTGATGTTCTGATGCTGTTGATGGTTAGAGCCCCGTGGGCGAGTGCCTGAGCGGGCGAGCGAGTTGATGGTTACGCCAGTATCTTCGAGGAGGAATGTCAAAGCAAGGTGGATCTCGAATGAGGGGTTCACTCTGGACGTCCGTGACGTTCCACTCTCGACGCAGCAGCAGCAGCAGCGCTCCTCCGCATCTGGGTGAGATTCTAGGACGGTTCTGGGATCGGAGCTCGCGTAGGCTGCGACGATGGACATCGCTGAGCTCTTGGTTGATGGTGGCTAGAGGTGGTTGTCGTTGGCAAGAGAAGCGATCCACTCCATTGCAGTTTGCGCGATGTCTCCGTGGGTGTTTGGTGGCAGAGGAAGGGAGAGGGGGGTAGGGGGGGGTGAGGGGGGCGACGTTCGGAGCGCGCGGGGACTGAGCGTGAACTCGAACCGCGCTCCGGCCCAGCGAGCGGTGGGTGTCGTGGTCGGGGAGGTGATGAGTGATTGCGATGGGGGATGGTGATGAGTGATGGTGATGAGTGATGAGGGATGGCGGTGATGATGAAGCGCGCGGTGATAGTTGATGGTGATTGGGTTAATGATGGGGACGATGATGGGAGTGGCGGCGGTGATGATTTTGGAGGCGATGTGGGTGTTGATGTTGACGGTAAAGGGAGCAGTGATGGGCGTGGTGATGTGCGGGGTCCTCCTAATCGAAGAGTCGTCAGCCTCGATGATGAGGAGGGCCCTGCCAAGTTGTCGTCATCGGGGACGATGGCCGCTTGGTGCATTCCGACCGTGACGCCGCCGCACGACTCCTTGCGAATGCCGCCCTGGGAACTCTGACGACATGGGAACTCTGACGTCATGAGAACTCTGACGTCATGGGAACTCTGACGTCGTGGGGACTCTGTGACGTCATGGGAACTCTGACGTCATGGGAACTCTGTGACGTCCACTGTGGGCGAAGCGCGCGGCGCCTCGTGCTGCGTGCTCGGTTCATACGGCGGCGCGACGCCGCGGGGAATGTTCATTCGGATTCGACCCGCGACGCTCCGCAACACGTTGTCCCGCTGGGCCACATCGCCACACATCGGGGCTGCGGGGTTGAGGAATCGAGTCACGTAGCAATGAGCGTCTCAGCAGACGTAAGTGGCTGTTTCCGCACGCACAGCTAAACAGACTCCAATTTATGTCTCCTCAGCATCGATTGCCGAGTGAGAGGGGGGCGGGGCGGGGGATAGAGATGAAAGATGAAATCGTCGGAATCGCTATCAGTGCCACCGACCACCTCATTACAGACATCTCTGCAAATCGCCCCATTGGTAACAATTCGCCAAACGGGCGAGGAAATGTCATTTGCCAATTCGCCAAGTTGCGGATTGGTCACGCAGTGCTTCAGTTTGCAGAGCGCGCTCCCACATCGGCGATGGTTGTGTGTGTACCATTACCTGTGCGTGTGTGTCAATCCTTGTATGTGTGTGTGTTATTACCTGTGCGTGTGTGTCAATCCTTGTATGTGTGTGTGTTATTACCTGTGCGTGTGTGTCAATCCTTGTATGTGTGTGTGTTATTACTTGTGCGTGTGTCAATCCTTGTATGTGTGTGTGTTATTACCTGTGCGTGTGTGTCAATCCTTGTATATGTGTGTGTTATTACCTGTGCGTGTGTGTCAATCCTTGTATGTGTGTACCATTACCTGTGCGTGTGTGTCAATCCTTGTATATGTGTGTGTTATTACCTGTGCGTGTGTGTCAATCCTTGTATGTGTGTACCATTACCTGTGCGTGTGTGTCAATCCTTGTATGTGTGTGTTATTACCTGTGCGTGTGTGTCAATCCTTGTATGTGTGTACCATTACCTGTGCGTGTGTGTCAATCCTTGTATATGTGTGTGTTATTACCTGTGCGTGTGTGTCAATCCTTGTATGTGTGTGTTATTACTTGTGCGTGTGTCAATCCTTGTATATGTGTGTGTTATTACCTGTGCGTGTGTCAATCCTTGTATGTGTGTGTGTTATTACCTGTGCGTGTGTGTCAATCCTTGTATATGTGTGTGTTATTACCTGTGCGTGTGTGTCAATCCTTGTATATGTGTGTGTTATTACCTGTGCGTGTGTGTCAATCCTTGTATATGTGTGTGTTATTACCTGTGCGTGTGTGTCAATCCTTGTATGTGTGTGTGTTATTACCTGTGCGTGTGTGTCAATCCTTGTATGTGTGTGTTATTACCTGTGCGTGTGTGTCAATCCTTGTATGTGTGTGTTATTACCTGTGCGTGTGTGTCAATCCTTGTATGTGTGTGTTATTACCTGTGCGTGTGTGTCAATCCTTGTATGTGTGTGTTATTACCTGTGCGTGTGTGTCAATCCTTGTATGTGTGTACCATTACCTGTGCGTGTGTGTCAATCCTTGTATATGTGTGTGTTATTACCTGTGCGTGTGTGTCAATCCTTGTATATGTGTGTGTTATTACCTGTGCGTGTGTGTCAATCCTTGTATATGTGTGTGTTATTACCTGTGCGTGTGTGTCAATCCTTGTATATGTGTGTGTTATTACCTGTGCGTGTGTGTCAATCCTTGTATGTGTGTGTTATTACCTGTGCGTGTGTGTCAATCCTTGTATATGTGTGTGTTATTACCTGTGCGTGTGTGTCAATCCTTGTATGTGTGTGTGTTATTACCTGTGCGTGTGTGTCAATCCTTGTATGTGTGTGTTATTACCTGTGCGTGTGTGTCAATCCTTGTATGTGTGTGTTATTACCTGTGCGTGTGTGTCAATCCTTGTATATGTGTGTGTTATTACCTGTGCGTGTGTGTCAATCCTTGTATGTGTGTGTGTTATTACCTGTGCGTGTGTGTCAATCCTTGTATGTGTGTGTTATTACCTGTGCGTGTGTGTCAATCCTTGTATGTGTGTGTTATTACCTGTGCGTGTGTGTCAATCCTTGTATGTGTGTACCATTACCTGTGCGTGTGTGTCAATCCTTGTATGTGTGTGTGTTATTACCTGTGCGTGTGTGTCAATCCTTGTATGTGTGTACCATTACCTGTGCGTGTGTGTCAATCCTTGTATATGTGTGTGTTATTACCTGTGCGTGTGTCAATCCTCGTATGTGTGTGTGTTATTACCTGTGCGTGTGTGTCAATCCTTGTATATGTGTGTGTTATTACCTGTGCGTGTGTGTCAATCCTTGTATATGTGTGTGTTATTACCTGTGCGTGTGTGTCAATCCTTGTATATGTGTGTGTTATTACCTGTGCGTGTGTGTCAATCCTTGTATGTGTGTGTGTTATTACCTGTGCGTGTGTGTCAATCCTTGTATGTGTGTGTTATTACCTGTGCGTGTGTGTCAATCCTTGTATGTGTGTGTTATTACCTGTGCGTGTGTGTCAATCCTTGTATATGTGTGTGTTATTACCTGTGCGTGTGTGTCAATCCTTGTATGTGTGTGTGTTATTACCTGTGCGTGTGTGTCAATCCTTGTATGTGTGTGTTATTACCTGTGCGTGTGTGTCAATCCTTGTATGTGTGTGTTATTACCTGTGCGTGTGTGTCAATCCTTGTATGTGTGTACCATTACCTGTGCGTGTGTGTCAATCCTTGTATATGTGTGTGTTATTACCTGTGCGTGTGTGTCAATCCTTGTATATGTGTGTGTTATTACCTGTGCGTGTGTGTCAATCCTTGTATATGTGTGTGTTATTACCTGTGCGTGTGTGTCAATCCTTGTATGTGTGTGGTTATTACCTGTGCGTGTGTGTCAATCCTTGTATATGTGTGTGTTATTACCTGTGCGTGTGTGTCAATCCTTGTATGTGTGTGTGTTATTACCTGTGCGTGTGTGTCAATCCTTGTATGTGTGTGTTATTACCTGTGCGTGTGTGTCAATCCTTGTATGTGTGTGTTATTACCTGTGCGTGTGTGTCAATCCTTGTATATGTGTGTGTTATTACCTGTGCGTGTGTGTCAATCCTTGTATGTGTGTGTGTTATTACCTGTGCGTGTGTGTCAATCCTTGTATGTGTGTGTTATTACCTGTGCGTGTGTGTCAATCCTTGTATGTGTGTGTTATTAGGTGTGCGTGTGTGTCAATCCGGTGTGTTATTACGTGCGTGTGTGTCAATCCTGTATGTGTGTTATTACCTGTGCGTGTGTGTCAATCCTTGTATGTGTGTACCATTACCTGTGCGTGTGTGTCAATCCTTGTATGTGTGTGTTATTACCTGTGCGTGTGTGTCAATCCTTGTATGTGTGTGTTATTACCTGTGCGTGTGTGTCAATCCTTGTATGTGTGTGTTATACCTGTGCGTGTGTGTCAATCCTTGTATGTGTGTGTGTTATTACCTGTGCGTGTGTGTCAATCCTTGTATGTGTGTGTGTTATTACCTGTGCGTGTGTGTCAATCCTTGTATATGTGTGTGTTATTACCTGTGCGTGTGTGTCAATCCTTGTATATGTGTGTGTTATTACCTGTGCGTGTGTGTCAATCCTTGTATATGTGTGTGTTATTACCTGTGCGTGTGTGTCAATCCTTGTATGTGTGTGTGTTATTACCTGTGCGTGTGTGTCAATCCTTGTATGTGTGTGTGTTATTACCTGTGCGTGTGTGTCAATCCTATGTATGTGTGTGTGTTATTACCTGTGGCGTGTGTGTCAATCCTTGTATATGTGTGTGTTATTACCTGTGCGTGTGTGTCAATCCTTGTATATGTGTGTGTTATTACCTGTGCGTGTGTGTCAATCCTTGTATGTGTGTACCATTACCTGTGCGTGTGTGTCAATCCTTGTATATGTGTGTGTGTTATTACCTGTGCGTGTGTGTCAATCCTTGTATGTGTGTGTTATTACCTGTGTGTTATTACCTGTGCGTGTGTGTCAATCCTTGTATGTGTGTGTGTTATTACCTGTGCGTGTGTGTCAATCCTTGTATGTGTGTGTTATTACCTGTGCGTGTGTGTCAATCCTTGTATGTGTGTGTTATTACCTGTGCGTGTGTGTCAATCCTTGTATGTGTGTGTTATTACCTGTGCGTGTGTGTCAATCCTTGTATGTGTGTACCATTACCTGTGCGTGTGTGTCAATCCTTGTATGTGTGTGTTATTACCTGTGCGTGTGTGTCAATCCTTGTATGTGTGTGTTATTACCTGTGCGTGTGTGTCAATCCTTGTATGTGTGTGTTATTACCTGTGCGTGTGTGTCAATCCTTGTATGTGTGTGTGTTATTACCTGTGCGTGTGTGTCAATCCTTGTATGTGTGTGTGTTATTACCTGTGCGTGTGTGTCAATCCTTGTATATGTGTGTGTTATTACCTGTGCGTGTGTGTCAATCCTTGTATATGTGTGTGTTATTACCTGTGCGTGTGTGTCAATCCTTGTATATGTGTGTGTTATTACCTGTGCGTGTGTGTCAATCCTTGTATGTGTGTGTTATTACCTGTGCGTGTGTGTCAATCCTTGTATGTGTGTGTGTTATTACCTGTGCGTGTGTGTCAATCCTTGTATGTGTGTGTGTTATTACCTGTGCGTGTGTGTCAATCCTTGTATGTGTGTGTGTTATTACCTGTGCGTGTGTGTCAATCCTTGTATATGTGTGTGTTATTACCTGTGCGTGTGTGTCAATCCTTGTATATGTGTGTGTTATTACCTGTGCGTGTGTGTCAATCCTTGTATGTGTGTACCATTACCTGTGCGTGTGTGTCAATCCTTGTATATGTGTGTGTTATTACCTGTGCGTGTGTGTCAATCCTTGTATGTGTGTGTTATTACCTGTGTGTTATTACCTGTGCGTGTGTGTCAATCCTTGTATGTGTGTGTTATTACCTGTGCGTGTGTGTCAATCCTTGTATGTGTGTGTTATTACCTGTGCGTGTGTGTCAATCCTTGTATGTGTGTACCATTACCTGTGCGTGTGTGTCAATCCTTGTATGTGTGTGTGTTATTACCTGTGCGTGTGTGTCAATCCTTGTATGTGTGTACCATTACCTGTGCGTGTGTGTCAATCCTCGTATGTGTGTGTGTTATTACCTGTGCGTGTGTGTCAATCCTTGTATATGTGTGTGTTATTACCTGTGCGTGTGTGTCAATCCTTGTATATGTGTGTGTTATTACCTGTGCGTGTGTGTCAATCCTTGTATATGTGTGTGTTATTACCTGTGCGTGTGTGTCAATCCTGTATGTGTTTATACCTGTGCGTGTGTGTCAATCCTTGTATGTGTGTGTTATTACCTGTGCGTGTGTGTCAATCCTTGTATGGTGTGTGTTATTACCTGTGCGTGTGTGTCAATCCTTGTATGTGTGTGTTATTACCTGTGCGTGTGTGTCAATCCTTGTATGTGTGTGTGTTATTACCTGTGCGTGTGTGTCAATCCTTGTATGTGTGTGTGTTATTACCTGTGCGTGTGTGTCAATCCTTGTATGTGTGTGTTATTACCTGTGCGTGTGTGTCAATCCTTGTATGTGTGTGTTATTACCTGTGCGTGTGTGTCAATCCTTGTATGTGTGTGTTATTACCTGTGCGTGTGTGTCCAATCCTTGTATGTTGTGTTATTACCTGTGCGTGTGTGTCAATCCTTGTATGTGTGTGTTATTACCTGTGCGTGTGTGTCAATCCTTGTATGTGTGTGTTATTACCTGTGCGTGTGTGTCAATCCTTGTATGTGTGTGTTATTACCTGTGCGTGTGTGTCAATCCTTGTATGTGTGTGTGTTATTACCTGTGCGTGTGTGTCAATCCTTGTATGTGTGTGTGTTATTACCTGTGCGTGTGTGTCAATCCTTGTATATGTGTGTGTTATTACCTGTGCGTGTGTGTCAATCCTTGTATATGTGTGTGTTATTACCTGTGCGTGTGTGTCAATCCTTGTATATGTGTGTGTTATTACCTGTGCGTGTGTGTCAATCCTTGTATGTGTGTGTTATTACCTGTGCGTGTGTGTCAATCCTTGTATGTGTGTGTGTTATTACCTGTGCGTGTGTGTCAATCCTTGTATAGTGTGTGTGTTATTAACCTGTGCGTGTGTGTCAATCCTTGTATATGTGTGTGTTATTACCTGTGCGTGTGTGTCAATCCTTGTATATGTGTGTTATTACCTGGTGACGTGTGTGTGTAATTACCTGTGCGTGTGTGTCAATCCTTGTATATGTGTGTGTTATTACCTGTGCGTGTGTGTCAATCCTTGTATATGTGTGTGTTATTACCTGTGCGTGTGTGTCAATCCTTGTATGTGGTACATTACCTGTGCGTGTGTGTCAATCCTTGTATATGTGTGTGTTATTACCTGTGCGTGTGTGTCAATCCTTGTATGTGTGTACTGTGTTATTACCTGTGCGTGTGTGTCAATCCTTGTATGTGTGTGTTATTACCTGTGCGTGTGTGTCAATCCTTGTATGTGTGTGTTATTACCTGTGCGTGTGTGTCAATCCTTGTATGTGTGTGTGATTACCTGTGCGTGTGTGTCAATCCTTGTATGTGTGTGTTATTACCTGTGCGTGTGTGTCAATCCTTGTATGTTGTGTACATTACCTGTGCGTGTGTGTCCATCCTTGTATGTGTGTGTTATTACCTGTGCGTGTGTGTCAATCCTTGTATGTGTGTGGTTATTACCTGTGCGTGTGTGTCAATCCTTGTATGTGTGTGTGTTATTACCTGTGCGTGTGTGTCAATCCTTGTATGTGTGTGTGTTATTACCTGTGCGTGTGTGTCAATCTTTGTATATGTGTGTGTTATTACCTGTGCGTGTGTGTCAATCCTTGTATATGTGTGTGTTATTACCTGTGCGTGTGTGTCAATCCTTGTATATGTGTGTGTTATTACCTGTGCGTGTGTGTCAATCCTTGTATGTGTGTGTTATTACCTGTGCGTGTGTGTCAATCCTTGTATGTGTGTGTGTTATTACCTGTGCGTGTGTGTCAATCCTTGTATGTGTGTGTGTTATTACCTGTGCGTGTGTGTCAATCCTTGTATATGTGTGTGTTATTACCTGTGCGTGTGTGTCAATCCTTGTATATGTGTGTGTTATTACCTGTGCGTGTGTGTCAATCCTTGTATGTGTGTACCATTACCTGTGCGTGTGTGTCAATCCTTGTATATGTGTGTGTTATTACCTGTGCGTGTGTGTCAATCCTTGTATGTGTGTGTTATTACCTGTGTGTTATTACCTGTGCGTGTGTGTCAATCCTTGTATGTGTGTGTTATTACCTGTGCGTGTGTGTCAATCCTTGTATGTGTGTGTGTTATTACCTGTGCGTGTGTGTCAATCCTTGTGTGTGTGTGTTATTACCTGTGCGTGTGTGTCAATCCTTGTATGTGTGTGTGTTATTACCTGTGTGTGTGTGTCAATCCTTGTATGTGTGTGTGTGTTATTACCTGTGCGTGTGTGTCAATCCTTGTATGTGTGTGTGTTATTACCTGTGCGTGTGTGTCAATCCTTGTATGTGTGTGTGTTATTACCTGTGCGTGTGTGTCAATCCTTGTATGTGTGTGTGTTATTACCTGTGCGTGTGTGTCAATCCTTGTATGTGTGTGTGTTATTACCTGTGCGTGTGTGTCAATCCTTGTGTGTGTGTGTTATTACCTGTGCGTGTGTGTCAATCCTTGTATGTGTGTGTGTTATTACCTGTGCGTGTGTGTCAATCCTTGTAGGTGTGTGTGTTATTACCTGTGCGTGTGTGTCAATCCTTGTATGTGTGTGTTATTACCTGTGCGTGTGTGTCAATCCTTGTATGTGTGTGTTATTGCCTGTGCGTGTGGGTTATTACCTTGACTTGAAGCTTTCGTGACTGCAGGAAGTCATATTCTTTGGGTCTTTCGGTAAAGTCACCTAGATAGGTAAAAAATAAATAAATAAACTACGACGTTTCGATCACCACATTAACAGAACCATCTCCGCTTGTGCTGGTCCCAGGACACACCAGGACGCTTGGGCTACGCCCTTTTTAAACCTTTAAAGCAGCTCGCTTTTAGCGGCTTTCCCCCCCCTTTTTTCCACCTGATCACGGTCACTTGTGTTGCGATCGAAACGTCGTAGTTTTTATTTTATTTTATTTTTGAACCTATCTACGTGACTTTACCGAAAGACCCAAAGAACGAGTGTTATTACCCGTGTGTTTGTGTGTGTGCGTTATTGATGAGTCACCTAGCCTGGCACAAGCGCCATGGGGACGTCACTTGGTGGCGATCGGCGGTTCTTGGTATTGGCGCGGTTCGAGTCCAGCCGGCCGCCCTGATTATGCCTGCGGGCGTAATGCCGATGAGAACACATGCCGTCTGCTTCATAGCGGACGTCAAGGAGCCAGTGACGTCTTGCACAAGAGTAGGCCACTGTGTGCCAGCGTCAGCATCCAACTGAGCAAATTCTAAAATTACCGGAAAATTACTCCGTTGAGACGCAGCATCAGCAGCGGCAGCAGCAGCAGCAGCAACGATCATCGCCCCTGACGCAGCTTGCAGGCAGGTGCCGAGTCGCCTTGTGTCCCCGCGTGGAGGGGTGCACTCTGCTCTCATTCGCGTGCTGTGAAGAATGCAGAAGGGCCATGAACCGAATCACTGCCGGGCTAATACATATTTATTTATTTGTTCTAAGGCCACACTCACTGTTACCGACACGGAGCGTATTGTTCGTGTGTTTTGTTGTGCACTACTGCCAACGCGGCAGCGGCATCGCCAAATAAAATCGTGTCAAATTAAAATTATTGTATAATTTAGATGGCGTTGCGTCCAACTAGGACCCATATCTGAGAGACAGAGAGCCCTTGGCTCTGCCGTCTGCACGGATCGGGGTAGGGAAGACTTGAGTGGCAGCAACACTCTGACTCAATCGGTGTCAGTCGCTCAGTCGCCACGGGTACACCCTGTCACGCATGCGTGTGTACACACGTGGAGGCATGCGTGTGTACACACGTGGAGGCATGCGTGTGTACACACGTGGAGGCATGCGTGTGTACACACGTGGAGGCATGCGTGTGTACACACGTGGAGGCATGCGTGTGTACACACGTGGAGGCATGCGTGTGTACACACGTGGAGGCATGCGTGTGTACACACGTGGAGGCATGCGTGTGTACACACGTGGAGGCATGCGTGTACTGGGATACGCCACCCCCACATGCGCCGTCATACATGCTTTGGGTCGGCTGGCGAACAGCACTTGCCTCATCAGTATGTGCAGGCTATATAGTGGATCGTTGTCTTTGTAGTGAAGGTGATGATGATGGTGGTGATGATTGTGACAAGGATGATTGTGATTATCACGATTATGATGCTGTGGATTACGACGATAACGATTGCTTTGGTGGTGGTGATTGTGTTTATGATGATGGTGGTGGTGGTGATTGTGTTGATGATGATGATGATGCTGGTGGTGATTGTGTTTATGATGATGGTGGTGGTGATTGTGTTGATGATGATGATGATGCTGGTGGTGATTGTGTTGATGATGATGGTGGTGGTGATTGTGTTTATGATGGCGGTGGTGATTGTGTTGATGATGATGGTGGTGATTGTGTTTATGATGATGATGATGGATGATGGCGGTGGTGATTGGGTTGATGATGATGGTGGTGGTGATTGTGTTTATGATGATGATGATGATGGCGGTGGTGATTGTGTTGATGATGATGGTGGTGGTGATTGTGTTGATGATGATGATGATGATGGTGGTGGTGATTGTGTTTATGATGATGATGATGATGATGAAGACGAATAGTGGTGATTGTGATGTTGATAATAGTCATCGTGATGATGACTATTATGTGTAGTATGTGGGGGTGGATGTAGCTGTACATTTTAATTCGTGTTGTTCTTGTTGTTGCCTCCGCTCGGGGAATATCGGTATCAGCCGAGTGCAGCGTTTGAAGTGTTGTTGTAGGGGCTGTACAAAACAAAATCTGTCACAGACAAAAGACTTCTCTGTAAAGTTTCGTCGGCGATTTGGCAGAGGATGTGGGGCTGGTGGTGGTGGGAGCCAGGGAGCAGGACAAAGGCACAAGCCTGCAAGTGCTCGCCCACGCCGCTGCTGGTGGAAGGGGCCTCTAGGGAGCTCTCGATTTTGGGCTTCACTGGCCAGACATCTTGGAAGAAAGAGGTGGGGAGGTGGGGGGGGGGGGTACCCACACTTTACCCCACCTCACCAAGCCCTCCGATCGTAGGCTAATTGTGTTCGGTGCATCCATTGGACACAATGCCTGCACCGACTACAGAGAAAGCAAACGGCGAGAAGTGAGTCAACGCCATGGCTGGAAGCGGTGTGGCGACTCTCATGAGGAACGGCGCTCGTTATTGGCGGTGTCGCAGCTGTGATACATCACCGGGTTTATTATGACCCGGCGCTGGAAATGTCACCGCGGAAAATCATGAATCCGCGGAGGAGGAGGAGGAGAGACCCAGAGAGAGAGACAGAGAGATAGAGAGGGTATCACGTGCAGAGAGGAGGTGGCATTTGTCGTAAAGATTGTGTGAGAACGTGTTCATGGTGGGGATGTCGTGGTTGCTGTCGTCGTCGTTGTTTATGATTTTGGTTGTTTTGTGACCATGGTGGCGATTGTCAAGGATGCGCTGCGCGTCCGTTCGCGAGTCGGAGCACTGACCTCCAGCGATGCCTGGGTCATGGTGACGATGGTTGAGACGGTGGGCAGCATGGTGACGATGGTTGAGACGGTGGGCAGCATGGTGACGATGGTTGAGACGGTGGGCAGCATGGTGCCGATGGTTGAGACGGTGGGCAGCATGGTGCCGATGGTTGAGACGGTGGGCAGCATGGTGCCGATGGTTGGTGATGAAGATGACGAGTAATTGTCACACGTTTGTACGATGATTATCATGGCGATGACCACGACTACAATGATGACGATGATGATCGTGGTGTGAATGACATTGATGATGCCGTTGTGGGTGTTGATGGTGGTGATAATTACAATTATATCAAAACTAGCCTTTTGCCCGTCCAAGGACGGCTGTATTGCAGTAAATCTGAAACTTGCAAGCGAAAAGCAGACCGGGACGTGATATTCATTACATCCATTCGTGTGCAATTTTGTAAGAGCGCGGTGACACAGACATATTTCATGTAAAGGTTTTAATCCCTTGTTCATCATGACGTCCTTTTTACTTTAATGTCTCAACAGCGTCACGGAGTTTCGATTTAAAGCTTTCGTGACTGCAGGGATTCATCTTCTTGGTTCTTTCGGTAAAGTCACGTGACTTTACCGAAAGAACCAAGAAGAGGAGCGTCACGGAGATCGCGTGATGACGTGAGGGTTCTGCCTTTCTGGTGAGGGGGGAGGAGGCGATTCCCCCCTGCCCCATGTGGAGTGACGTCACCCGCTCATGATTATTAATGAGGGGGGGTCCATTTGGAGGACGTCACCTGGTCTTGATTATTAATGAGGGGGGCTGGTCGACGTGGAGTGACGTCACGAGCGTTGCACACAGACATTCATGGCTCATTATTGTAGGTAATAATAATGGGGGAGGGGGGGTGTCCATTTGGAGGACGTCACCTGCTCATGAATATTAATGAGGGGTGCTGGTCGATGTAGAGTGACGTCACGAGCGTTTAGGGCAGAAATTCCTGGGTGATTATAGTAGGTATATTGATGATGTTTTTAAGATGAGGATGAGATGAAAATAATATGATCACGATAATGATACGGATTAGGCGATGATAACAAATAGGATGATATAAAAATGGTGATTACATATAGAAAACGCAACACTAACACCTCTAGCTTTCCCCTCCATCTCCCCCTCCTCCTATTCCTCCGCCGCTCCTTCCCCTATCCCTCCCTCCCATCTTCTCCTGCCCGCGGCATTACGCGCACGCGTGAAAACGAATGGAGTCTGGACGCCAAGCTGCCAAGCGGCAGATGAATCGCATGAAACAGTAGCAGCACATGCAGCAGTAGCAGTAGATGCGGCACATGAATCAGTAGAAGCAGATGCAACAGGTGCAGGAGGTGCAACACACGCAGCACATGCAGCAGTAGCAGTCTTCTAAACAGCCCTTTTTCACTCTATTGCTGGATGAAGGCCTTCATCCAGCAGTGGACTGACCATGCCCGATGAAGATGCACCGCGTATTTTGCGCGAAATAAGAAGGGTGTAATATGTTAATGTGTGTGGGGGGGGGGGGGGGTCATAGCGGGGGAGCAGAGGGGAGTGAGTAAAGGGGGTGGTCAGTGCGTGTGAGGAGCTCGCCTGGAGGAACGAGGAGGAGGCACGGATCGGTGTCGATGGCACTGCTCTCCTGCCCGCGGGGCATCATTCCCAAGCACGCCGCCCTGGGGGCTTGCCGAGCTTTGCCGCAGCGAGTTGTGGTTTATTTATTTTCGCTTTCTACATATTTCACGCGGAGCATCCCCTGGAGATGGAGCCATCTCGTTTGCAAGATGTGTCCATACCTCAGAAGTAGTTCTGCAACATCACCTTTACCGACGCCGTTCTCTTGACGCATGCCGGGTGGTGCACTGCTCACTGCGAGAGTCGCTCACGTACATCTGATTATATATTTATTACTCGTCTCTTGAGGACGAGACGCCCGGGAGTGGAGCAATTTTAACGCGATTGGGCCCGCGGAGAGGCGACAGAGTAACAGATAAAGAACACAATCATCTCAACGCCGGGACGTCTCTCGCACATCGCCACTGACCCATGCTGCAGGTGTGGCACGGCTGGTGGGCCGTGCCATTCTCAATCATTTGCGACTCGTAGGGGTGCCAGCCTCCACCACTACCACCACCACAGGCTCACCGGCACCACCACCACCACGGCGCCACCACCACCACTGCACCACCACGGCCCCACCACCACCACGGCACCACCATGGCACCACCGCCACCAGCAGCACCGCCATCTCCCGCGGCGCGGTCGGTGCTCCGACCCGAGTCGAGTGATGGGCACCGCGCGGTGGAGGCTGCGCGTCGCGCTCGTCTCTCGCGCGCCGCTCGCTCCGCTCAGCTGCTCCAGGCCCCGACGTGGCGATCAATGACGCGCACAGGCGGAGAGGGCTCTTACACAGGGCGCGTGGGGGGGGGGTCGATGAGTGAGTAGATTAATTGGTGGGTGGGTAGTTGGATTGGTATCGGTTGGGTGGCTGGGTTTGTTACTTGACTGGTGGGATCGTAGGTGGGTGCGCGGTTGCACGAGGGAATGTGCGGATGGCTTGTTGGTGGGTGGGTGGGTGAGTCGAAAAAGTATTGGCAGGTCGGGTGGGTGAATGGGTAGGTTGGTTTATTTATAGGTGGGCCAATCGATCAGTGACTGTGCAATTGTAAGAGGACGTGTGGCCCCTCGTGTGCGGTTCCGGCTTCATTGGTGTTACTCGCTACAGCACTTGCCCCGAAAGTATGTTAAGTGTATACGGGGATCTTTGTCTTTGTATCTGGAGATTCGTGAAGGATACTACGCTCCGTAGCATCCATCAGGCAATCACCCTCCAGCAACAATGGAGTGCGGGGGAGCGACGCTCACAACAATGACCGGAGCGCCGGGCGGATAAAACGTATCCAGGTGGTGCAGTGAGGAGCACAGGTGGTGGTGCATCTGCCAGACATCTCGGTCAGCCGACCCGTGACACCTGCTGGGTCTGTCTCGTGACATCCTGCCAGCGAGCCTTCGACACGTCACGTGGCCTCAAAGTGCACCTAGCCTGTCACAAGTGCCGTGGTGACGTCACCACCATTTAGCGGCGAATGGCGATTGATGTTGTTGTATGTGTGCGTCTCTGCGGTGTTCGTGGGTGGTTGGTGTCTCAGTAGTAGGCGCCGTTTGCCCTCCACGCTCTGATCTCGCGTGAGTGACACGCGCTCAAGTCGCCAGAATCACCCACCCCCCGCCCTGCAGCTCCCTCATCACCACGTGGACCGTTTTCGCAATCTCCTTCGAAAGCGAGCGTCCTCCATTCCTCAGGCGCACCACGTGAGCCGCATGCATGCCCATTAATCCGCGCTCCCGATCGGCGCTGTCTGTGAATAAGGCGATGTGAGATTGTGATTGTTGGGCACGGCTATCTTTCGGTGTGTAAAGCGATATCAGAAACTTCGATTAGCGCGGCTGGTTACGTGCGGTGCGAAAGAAGTTCTACGTAGAGTACATCCAGAGCCTGTCCTGCCCCGCCCCCCGCCGCTTCTCTCTCAACAACTAGCAGTGACCAGCGTGGTGAAGAATGGCCAAAGCCGTCCCCACCCTCCGTAACATACACATCGTGGGTAGGTCTTGACTCAGTGGAGATTTGAGTCACTGGCAAGTCTCAACTTCAAGCTTTCGTGAATGCAGGAATTCATATTCTTTTGTTCTTTCGGTAAAGACACGTAGATAGAACAAATAATAACAATATCACTGATGTTGATCTTATTTTTAAGAATCAAAGAATATCAGTGGCAAGTGTTGTTCCTGTGAGCTGGCGGCAGGCCTCGTGCACAAGTGTGCAAGTCCCTTGTGGGAACCCACTGCTAGATGTAGACGGAGTGCTGAGGCTGAAACATCGAATCTTAGATTAGTTCCGATTCCTGAAGCTCAAGATACGAGGAAAATGTGGAATTCGCGCATCAGAATGGGTTCACATGAATCGGTTGCAGCCACGAGTGGACTGCTGCATTAACCAGAGTTGTTGAAGTGATTGTCATTGGTGACCTGGCCGCGACCATGAACTCATGACACTTGAGAACCCCGTTTCATCACAACTCGGACTCTGTGGCTGTCTGTGAGTCTACGGGTCTCGATGTGAGTCTACGGGTCTCGATGTGAGTCTACGGGTCTCTATATCAATAATTGGTGACCTGGCCGCGACCATGAACTCATGACTCTTGAGAACCCCGTCTCACCGTTGTGGTTAGGCAGATACAACCCAGAATAGAACGGAGGACCCCTCGGCATTGCCCACTCGTAATCTCCGATTCACCAACCCGGTTACCTTTTCAGCAACAACACTTCTAATCAAACATATAAACATTACAAATCATCATCCGTGTCGTAACTCATCATCACCATAATCCACCACATCATCAGTCATGTATAAGTATTGATTATGAACATCAATGAATGTCTCATCAAATGTAACAAGTCATCAGTAATCTATCATGATCGTCATCACCATCCATCAGCATGTGTCACCCATGACTCGTGATTACGAATGTCAGTGTATCCGTAATTAGCGGTAAGAGTAATCCATAACCCATCACCGTAATGAATGCATATCTTGGAATTTGTATCGATTCAATCAAAATGTTATTTGGATAAAAAAAAAACAGCAGACATTACTCGTGCAATACCGCTCACATCAAGAAGAAAGACTCGGAGCGGTGGCGAGGTGGTTAGCGTAGCGCGTTACGATCTCAGCCACTTGAGGACAATTCCCGGCCACAACGAACAAGCTGAACATCATCGGCAGGACGATGCGCACATCGTCATTCATCAAGAGTTAGAGACAAGTCGTGCGATTGGGGCCATGCAACCCAAACTACGACACGGAGAGATGCAGGGAGACCCATAGAGACGCCGATAGAGACAGGAAGCTGCATGGGCATTTATAGAGATACACAGAGATAAAAATCGATACATAGAGATACATAGACATAAATAGAGATACATAGAGATACATAGAGATACATCGACATAAATAGAGATGTATCCACTCGAGTAAACCACTGTAGTCTGCACTCCTTCAGCGGAGACACGAAGTCTCTCTCTGCTGAAGCCCTCTCGTCGTGGCGAGCTGCAGCAGGAGTCCTCCACATTGGTAAGCGAGCTCCTGGACCGCATCGCCGATGCTCCCATCTTACGCGAGAGGAGAAGAGAGCGGATGCGACATGGGCTCATTCATCCAGCAGTTGATTGATCACGTGCTGATGTTACATCAGCACGTGGCAGGAGTGGCCGCGAGCCCGTGGTTGCCGAGTGACCGTGGGCTCTGCTGTGGTGGCTGCGATGTCAAGACGTCTTCTCGCGTGGTTCTGCCCCCGGAATGAGAGTCGTGGACATGAGAACATCAGCCCTGGCGAAGCGTCTTGGAGAACAAAAACATCTTGAGACGTTTCACAAGGAACCCCTCCCCCCGCACCCCCAAGCCTCACACGCGATGCTAAGCCCCCCCCCCCCCCTCCTCAACCTCTCTCCCACGGCAGCCACCCTGCTCACTACAGCCTGCCTCGAGAGGCGTTTATGGTTCGTTTGAAGTCAGGCGCGGGGCAATGGGGGTTGGGCGAGTGGTGGCCTGAGTGTGAGTTGGTGTGTGTGTGAGTTGGTGTGTGTGTATGTGAGTGTGAGTCGGTGTGTGTGTGTGAGTTGGTGTGTGTGTGAGTTGGTGTGTATGTGAGTGTGAGTTGGTGTGTGTGAGTATGAGTTGGTGTGTGTGTGTGTGTGAGTTGGTGTGTGTGTGTGTGAGTTGGTGTGTGTGAGTATGAGTTGGTGTGTGTGTGAGTTGGTGTGTGTGAGTATGAGTTGGTGTGTGTGTGTGTGTGAGTTGGTGTGTGTGTGTGAGTTGGTGTGTGTGTCAATCGGTGTGTGTTAGTGTGTTAGAGTGTGTGTGGTAGTGTAGCGGTTAGCGCTAAGCTGCACGACGAACCTGGTGACCCGAGTTCGATTCTCGCTCACGGCCAATACCGGTGACGATTATCTGAACCGGTCCTGGGCCTCCCCTAGGTCGACTCAACCTCAAATGAGTACCTGGTGCGGCGTGTAAAAACATCGCCACTCGGGAGACAAAGGCGGCCGTCCGTGGCCCCCCTCGTGTGCCGTGCCGGCCTTCATAGGTGCTCGCTAACGGCACTTGCCTCAACAGTCTGTTACAGGCTATACGGGGGATCTTTGTCCTTGTGACTCTGAATGTGTGGGAGTCCACCCCGAGTCTCCGAGACGGCCATGACCTGCGTCTGATCATCATCATCACCACCTGCCTCTCTTGAAACTCTGCGCAATTACGCAGCCGCGCTTGCGTCTGCAACGGTGCGAAGACACAAACTTCCCCCTGTCACGAGGAGGAAGAAGAGGAGGAGGGTTTTTTTTCAATGAGCTCTCATCTCGCGCGCGGCTCCCACGCTCGGAGGGGACATCTTCACGGCAGCTGATCCCTCGCTTTGATCAGCGACATCGCTCGGCACGCGCACGGCAGGCGCAAGTCCCCGTGCAGCCTGCACGCGCTACGGAGGGCTGGGGTGGGCAACACCACGCCCGGCCGCCTTTGTCTCCCCAGTTACACACCCCATGAGGTACTCATTTTAGACTGCGGACAGGTTCAGCTATATGTCACAGATGTTGCCTCTCCCCTTACACACCCACACCCCATTCACTACCCACACAACCCCCGCCACTACCCCCACTCCCACACACGACGACGACAAAGACAGACTTGGAACAAGTGCTGTTCGCGAGCACCTAATGAAGGACTGCGAGTGAGGGGGCGGGTGACACGCGCCACGGCCTTTGCCTAGTCACGATGCCTACACAGTAACATTCACTGATATGAGGCTGAGTCGACCTAGGGGAGGCCCACGTCCGGAGAGAATTGTCACCGGTGTTGGCCGTGAGCGAGAATCTCGGGTTCGAAGCGCAGCGCGCTAAACGCTACAATACCGCCCCCCTTGTCTCGCGCACACACACGCACGCACACACACGCACGCACACACACGCACGAACACACACGCATGCACGCACGCACACGCACACCCACCCACACACGCACACACGCACACACACACGCACACACACACACGCACGCACACGTCCACACCCACCCACCCCCACCCACTCTCTCTTTGCGCGCCCGCTCCCGTCGATAATCATCTCCGCTCGCTCTCGACTCACGCGAGGCGGAGGGGGCTCGAGGCAGCCGCAGCCACCGCAGCGCGTGAGACGGTTTATAAAAGGCTGGATAGATAATATTAATAATAAATAAAGAACTACATCTAAATTAATAACAATGTAACACACGGAGGAGACACACGGGAGATCGAGGAAGCCGAGCATCAGATCCCACGCTAACGTAGAAACCACGGACAGCGAGTAAAGACAAAGCTCCCCCGTATAGCCTTCACATAATGTTGGGAGAAGTGCTGTTAGCGAGCATCTGTGAAGGCTGGCACGCCACACGAGGAGGTGGGTGACCAGCACCACGCCCGGCCGCCTTTGTCTCGCTTAGTGGCGATGTTTACGCATCGCATGAACCGAAGTCTGTGCGATGCCTATGTTATGTCTTTTAGCATATTTATAGACACCCCACGCAAAATACATGTATAGACACCCCACGCAAAATACATGTATAGACACCCCACACAAAATACACGCGAAAAATGGCAGGGAAAACCGCACTTGAGATTGGAATCACCTGCACGACTCTCGACTGTATCCGCCGTAAGACGCCGCGGGTGATTGTGTGTTGTGTTGTGTGCGGGGTGATTGTGTGTGTTGTGTTGCGTGCCGGGTGATTGTGTGTGTTGTGTTGCGTGCGGGGTGATTGTGTGTTGTGTTGCGTGCAGGGGTGATTGTGTGTTGTGTTGCGTGCCGGGTGATTGTGTGTTGTGTTGCGTGCCGGGTGATTGTGTGTTGTGTTGCGTGCGGGGTGATGGTGTGTTGTGTTGCGTGCCGGGTGATTGTGTGTTGTGTTGCGTGCGGGGTGATTGTGTGTTGTGTTGCGTGCTGGGTGATTGTGTGTTGTGTTGCGTGCCGGGTGATTGTGTGTTGTGTTGCGTGCGGGGTGATTGTGTGTTGTGTTGCGTGCGGGGTGATGGTGTGTTGTGTTGTGTGCGGGGTGATTGTGTGTTGTGTTGCGTGCGGGGTGATTGTGTGTTGTGTTGCGTGCCGGGTGATTGTGTGTTGTGTTGCGTGCGGGGTGATTGTGTGTTGTGTTGCGTGCCGGGTGATTGTGTGTTGTGTTGCGTGCGGGGTGATTGTGTGTTGTGTTGCGTGCCGGGTGATTGTGTGTTGTGTTGCGTGCGGGGTGATTGTGTGTTGTGTTGTGTGCGGGGTGATTGTGTGTTGTGTTGCGTGCTGGGTGATTGTGTGTTGTGTTGCGTGCGGGGTGATTGTGTGTTGTGTTGCGTGCGGGGTGATTGTGTGTTGTGTTGCGTGCGGGGTGATTGTGTGTTGTGTTGCGTGCGGGGTGATTGTGTGTTGTGTTGTGTGCGGGGTGATTGTGTGTTGTGTTGTGTGCGGGGTGATTGTGTGTTGTGTTGTGTGCGGGGTGATTGTGTGTTGTGTTGTGTGCGGGGTGATGGTGTGTTGTGTTGTGTGCGGGGTGATTGTGTGTTGTGTTGTGTGCGGGGTGATTGTGTGTTGTGTTGTGTGCGGGGTGATTGTGTGTGTGTTGCGTGCGGGGTGATTGTGTGTTGTGTTGTGTGCGGGGTGATTGTGTGTTGTGTTGTGTGCGGGGTGATTGTGTGTTGTGTTGTGTGCGGGGTGATTGTGTGTTGTGTTGTGTGCGGGGTGATTGTGTGTTGTGTTGTGTGCTGGGTGATTGTGTGTTGTGTTGCGTGCGGGGTGATTGTGTGTTGTGTTGTGTGCTGGGTGATTGTGTGTTGTGTTGCGTGCGGGGTGATTGTGTGTTGTGTTGCGTGCGGGGTGATTGTGTGTTGTGTTGCGTGCGGGGTGATTGTGTGTTGTGTTGTGTGCGGGGTGATTGTGTGTTGTGTTGTGTGCGGGGTGATTGTGTGTTGTGTTGTGTGCGGGGTGATTGTGTGTTGTGTTGCGTGCGGGGTGATTGTGTGTTGTGTTGTGTGCGGGGTGATTGTGTGTTGTGTTGTGTGCGGGGTGATTGTGTGTTGTGTTGTGTGCTGGGCGATTGTGTGTTGTGTTGCGTGCGGGGTGATTGTGTGTTGTGTTGTGTGCTGGGTGATTGTGTGTTGTGTTGCGTGCTGGGTGATTGTGTGTTGTGTTGCGTGCGGGGTGATTGTGTGTTGTGTTGTGTGCGGGGTGATTGTGTGTTGTGTTGTGTGCGGGGTGATTGTGTGTTGTGTTGTGTGCGGGGTGATTGTGTGTTGTGTTGCGTGCGGGGTGATTGTGTGTTGTGTTGCGTGCCGGGTGATTGTGTGTTGTGTTGTGTGCGGGGTGATTGTGTGTTGTGTTGCGTGCTGGGTGATTGTGTGTTGTGTTGCGTGCGGGGTGATTGTGTGTTGTGTTGCGTGCGGGGTGATTGTGTGTTGTGTTGCGTGCCGGGTGATTGTGTGTTGTGTTGCGTGCCGGGTGATTGTGTGTTGTGTTGCGTGCCGGGTGATTGTGTGTTGTGTTGCGTGCCGGGTGATTGTGTGTTGTGTTGCGTGCCGGGTGATTGTGTGTTGTGTTGCGTGCCGGGTGATTGTGTGTTGTGTTGCGTGCCGGGTGATTGTGTGTTGTGTTGCGTGCCGGGTGATTGTGTGTTGTGTTGCGTGCTGGGTGATTGTGTGTTGTGTTGCGTGCGGGGTGATTGTGTGTTGTGTTGCGTGCGGGGTGATTGTGTGTTGTGTTGCGTACCGGGTGATTGTGTGTTGTGTTGCGTGCCGGGTGATTGTGTGTTGTGTTGCGTGCGGGGTGATTGTGTGTTGTGTTGCGTGCTGGGTGATTGTGTGTTGTGTTGCGTGCTGGGTGATTGTGTGTTGTGTTGCGTGCTGGGTGATTGTGTGTTTTGTTGCGTGCCGGGTGATTGTGTGTTGTGTTGCGTGCCGGGTGATTGTGTGTTGTGTTGCGTGCGGGGTGATTGTGTGTTGTGTTGCGTGCCGGGTGATTGTGTGTTGTGTTGCGTGCCGGGTGATTGTGTGTTGTGTTGCGTGCCGGGTGATTGTGTGTGTGTTGCGTGCGGGTGATTGTGTGTTGTGTTGCGTGCCGGGTGATTGTGTGTTGTGTTGCGTGCCGGGTGATTGTGTGTTGTGTTGCGTGCCGGGTGATTGTGTGTTGTGTTGCGTGCCGGGTGATTGTGTGTTGTGTTGCGTGCGGGGTGATTGTGTGTTGTGTTGCGTGCCGGGTGATTGTGTGTTGTGTTGCGTGCGGGGTGATTGTGTGTTGTGTTGCGTGCCGGGTGATTGTGTGTTGTGTTGCGTGCGGGGTGATTGTGTTGTGTTGCGTGCGGTGATTGTGTGTTGTGTTGCGTGCGGGTGATTGTGTGTTGTGTTGCGTGCCGGGTGATTGTGTGTTGTGTTGCGTGCCGGGTGATTGTGTGTTGTGTTGCGTGCGGGTGATTGTGTGTTGTGTTGCGTGCGGGTGATTGTGTGTTGTGTTGCGTGCCGGGTGATTGTGTGTTGTGTTGCGTGCGGGGTGATTGTGTGTTGTGTTGCGTGCTGGGGTGATTGTGTGTTGTGTTGCGTGCTGGGGTGATTGTGTGTTGTGTTGCGTGCTGGGTGATTGTGTGTTGTGTTGCGTGCGGGGTGATTGTGTGTGTTGCGTGCTGGGTGATTGTGTTGTGTTGCGTGCTGGGTGATTGTGTGTTGTGTTGCATGCGGGGTGATTGTGTGTTGTGTTGTGTGCGGGGTGATTGTGTGTTGTGTTGTGTGCGGGGTGATTGTGTGTTGTGTTGTGTGCGGGGTGATTGTGTGTTGTGTTGTGTGCGGGGTGATTGTGTGGTGTGTTGCGTGCGGGGTGATTGTGTGTTGTGTTGCGTGCTGGGTGATTGTGTGTTGTGTTGCGTGCGGGGTGATTGTGTGTTGTGTTGCGTGCTGGGTGATTGTGTGTTGTGTTGTGTGCGGGTGATTGTGTGTTGTGTTGCGTGCCAGGTGATTGTGTGTTGTGTTGCGTGCTGGGTGATTGTGTGTGTTGTGTTGCGTGCTGGGTGATTGTGTGTTGTGTTGCGTGCCGGGTGATTGTGTGTTGTGTTGCGTGCGGGGTGATGGTGTGTTGTGTTGCGTGCGGGGTGATTGTGTGTTGTGTTGCGTGCCGGGTGATTGTGTGTTGTGTTGCGTGCCGGGTGATTGTGTGTTGTGTTGCGTGCTGGGTGATTGTGTGTTGTGTTGTGTGCGGGGTGATTGTGTGTTGTGTTGTGTGCGGGGTGATTGTGTGTTGTGTTGCGTGCCGGGTGATTGTGTGTTGTGTTGCGTGCCGGGTGATTGTGTGTTGTGTTGCGTGCGGGGTGATTGTGTGTTGTGTTGTGTGCGGGGTGATTGTGTGTTGTGTTGCGTGCTGGGTGATGGTGTGTTGTGTTGCGTGCCGGGTGATTGTGTGTTGTGTTGCGTGCCGGGTGATTGTGTGTTGTGTTGCGTGCTGGGTGATTGTGTGTTGTGTTGCGTGCTGGGTGATGGTGTGTTGTGTTGTGTGCGGGGTGATTGTGTGTTGTGTTGCGTGCCGGGTGATTGTGTGTTGTGTTGCGTGCCGGGTGATTGTGTGTTGTGTTGCGTGCCGGGTGATTGTGTGTTGTGTTGCGTGCCGGGTGATTGTGTGTTGTGTTGCATGCCGGGTGATTGTGTGTTGTGTTGCGTGCCGGGTGATTGTGTGTTGTGTTGCGTGCTGGGTGATTGTGTGTTGTGTTGCGTGCTGGGTAATTGTGTGTTGTGTTGCGTGCTGGGTGATTGTGTGTTGTGTTGCGTGCTGGGTGATTGTGTGTTGTGTTGCGTGCGGGGTGATTGTGTGTTGTGTTGCGTGCTGGGTGATTGTGTGTTGTGTTGTGTGCGGGGTGATTGTGTGTTGTGTTGCGTGCCGGGTGATTGTGTGTTGTGTTGCGTGCCGGGTGATTGTGTGTTGTGTTGTGTGCGGGGTGATTGTGTGTTGTGTTGCGTGCTGGGTGATTGTGTGTTGTGTTGCGTGCCGGGTGATTGTGTGTTGCGTGCCGGGTGATTGTGTGTTGTGTTGCGTGCTGGGTGATTGTGTGTTGTGTTGTGTGCGGGGTGATTGTGTGTTGTGTTGCGTGCCGGGTGATTGTGTGTTGTGTTGCGTGCAGGGTGATGGTGTGTTGTGTTGCGTGCTGGGTGATTGTGTGTTGTGTTGTGTGCGGGGTGATTGTGTGTTGTGTTGCGTGCTGGGTGATGGTGTGTTGTGTTGCGTGCTGGGTGATTGTGTGTTGTGTTGTGTGCTGGGTGATTGTGTGTTGTGTTGTGTGCTGGGTGATTGTGTGTTGTGTTGCGTGCCGGGTGATTGTGTGTTGTGTTGCGTGCCGGGTGATTGTGTGTTGTGTTGCGTGCCTGGGTGATTGTGTGTTGTGTTGTGTGCGGGTTGATTGTGTGTTGTGTTGCGTGCCGGGTGATTGTGTGTTGTGTTGCGTGCGGGGTGATGGTGTGTTGTGTTGCGTGCTGGGTGATTGTGTGTTGTGTTGCGTGCGGGGTGATTGTGTGTTGTGTTGCGTGCTGGGTGATGGTGTGTTGTGTTGCGTGCTGGGTGATTGTGTGTTGTGTTGCGTGCTGGGTGATTGTGTGTTGTGTTGCGTGCTGGGTGATTGTGTGTTGTGTTGCGTGCTGGGTGATGGTGTGTTGTGTTGCGTGCTGGGTGATTGTGTGTTGTGTTGCGTGCTGGGTGATGGTGTGTTGGTGGTGCGGGTGATTGTGTGTGTGTTGCGTGCCGGGTGATTGTGTGTTGTGTTGTGTGCTGGTGATGGTGTGTTGTGTTGCGTGCTGGGTGATTGTGTGTTGTGTTGCGTGCTGGGTGATTGTGTGTTGTGTTGCGTGCTGGGTGATGGTGTGTTGTGTTGCGTGCTGGGTGATTGTGTGTTGTGTTGCGTGCGGGGTGATTGTGTGTTGTGTTGCGTGCCGGGTGATGGTGTGTTGTGCTGCGTGCCGGGTGATTGTGTGTTGTGCTGCGTGCCGGGTGATTGTGTGTTGTGTTGCGTGCGGGGTGATTGTGTGTTGTGTTGCGTGCGGGGTGATTGTGTGTTGTGTTGCGTGCTGGGTGATTGTGTGTTGTGTTGCGTGCTGGGTGATTGTGTGTTGTGTTGCGTGCGGGGTGATTGTGTGTTGTGTTGCGTGCGGGGTGATGGTGTGTTGTGTTGCGTGCGGGGTGATTGTGTGTTGTGTTGCGTGCGGGGTGATGGTGTGTTGTGTTGCGTGCTGGGTGATTGTGTGTTGTGTTGCGTGCTTGGTGATTGTGTGTTGTGTTGCGTGCGGGGTGATTGTGTGTTGTGTTGCGTGCGGGGTGATGGTGTGTTGTGTTGCGTGCTGGGTGATGGTGTGTTGTGTTGCGTGCTGGGTGATTGTGTGTTGTGTTGCGTGCTGGGTGATTGTGTGTTGTGTTGCGTGCGGGGTGATTGTGTGTTGTGTTGCGTGCGGGGTGATGGTGTGTTGTGTTGCGTGCTGGGTGATGGTGTGTTGTGTTGCGTGCTGGTTGATTGTGTGTTGTGTTGCGTGCTGGGTGATTGTGTGTTGTGTTGCGTACGGGGTGATGGTGTGTTGTGTTGCGTGCTGGGTGATTGTGTGTTGTGTTGCGTGCTGGGTGATTGTGTGTTGTGTTGCGTGCTGGGTGATTGTGTGTTGTGTTGCGTGCGGGGTGATGGTGTGTTGTGTTGCGTGCGGGGTGATGGTGTGTTGTGTTGCGTGCTGGGTGATGGTGTGTTGTGTTGCGTGCTGGGTGATTGTGTGTTGTGTTGCGTGCTGGGTGATTGTGTGTTGTGTTGCGTGCGGGGTGATTGTGTGTTGTGTTGCGTGCGGGGTGATGGTGTGTTGTGTTGCGTGCTGGGTGATGGTGTGTTGTGTTGCGTGCTGGGTGATTGTGTGTTGTGTTGCGTGCGGGGTGATTGTGTGTTGTGTTGCGTGCTGGGTGATTGTGTGTTGTGTTGCGTGCTGGGTGATTGTGTGTTGTGTTGCGTGCGGGTGATTGTGTTGTGTTACGTGCCGGGTGATTGTGTGTTGTGTTACGTGCCGGGTGATTGTGTGTTGTGTTGCGTGCGGGTGATTGTGTGTTGTGTTGCGTGCGGGTGATTGTGTGTTGTGTTGCGTGCGGGTGATTGTGTGTTGTGTTGCGTGCGGGTGATTGTGTGTTGTGTTGCGTGCCTGGTGATTGTGTGTTGTGTTGCGTGCGGGTGATTGTGTGTTGTGTTGCGTGCCGGGTGATTGTGTGTTGTGTTGCGTGCCGGGTGATTGTGTGTTGTGTTGCGTACTGGGTGATTGTGTGTTGTGTTGCGTGCTGGGTGATTGTGTGTTGTGTTGCGTGCGGGTGATTGTGTGTTGTGTTGCGTGCGGGGTGATTGTGTGTTGTGTTGCGTGCTGGGTGATTGTGTGTTGTGTTGCGTGCGGGTGATTGTGTGTTGTGTTGCGTGCCGGGTGATTGTGTGTTGTGTTGCGTGCTCGACGTACATTTGGATCGAACGCTGGACGCGTTTCAATTGGGCAGTTCACACGCCTTGGTTCACTCACGCAAGCCCGACTGCCGATGAGACACTGATTGTCGATACCAGTCCAGAGGTTGTTCTCGTCTCGAATCATCGATGCTGCTAAAATGTCAGCACTCCCCCAAGGAGGCCGTGCGGCTGCTGGGGCTGCGCGAGGAACTTGTTCCGACGTTTCATGCCTAGAGACGGAGGCGCGAAGGTGACATTTTTTTTATTGAACATTTAAAAATATTTTTTATTTTCCAAAACCGCGCTGATGATTACCTTGAGTTTAATGTAAATGCTTCCGACATTATTATTATGCACTTACAGAAGTATGGCCATGTGGCTGATGGGATATGTAAAACATGTGATCTGTCCGATTCCAAATTGTCTGATTTAACTAGCCATCATTACCTTGACAATATCGGCTGTTGCGAGGCGAGCGGTGGGGTAGCGGTTGGCGCTTCGCTGCCCGACGAACCCGGCGACCCGAGTTCGATTTCCGCTCACGGCCAACACGAGTGCCGATTATATATCTGAACCGGTCCTGGACCTCTCCTAGGTAGACTCAGCCTCAAATGAATACCTGGTGCGGTGTGTACACATCGCCACCCACCCCCTCGATTGTCGTGCAGGGCTTTATAGGTGGTTGCTAACAGCACTTTCCCAACAGTCCGTGAAGGCTATATGGGGGATAATTTGTCATTGTATATGTATGCCGAACTTATTTCGCACGCTACGTAGCCAACCGTGCTCATCGGAGGTGCAAAGTAAAGACATGGATCGCCTTGAATTCGAGCAACGCATGCAGGATGGGATATGAGGCGCAGACAGGGGAGGACAGACGCCTCCACGAGTCGGGGCCCGTGAGGCCACGGGTCCCTCGCGGAGCGGGGCCGCAATCAGCAGCGGAGGCAGCAGCAGCAGCGTCGAGGAGCCCGCACCCCTGGCTCGCCAGGAGAAGGCGCTATAGCAAGCAACACGTGGACTCTACCTGTTGCGTTCGTATGGAATCGAGTGTTGCCCCCTCGCACTCCTTCATTGGTGCTTGCGAACAGTACTTGCCCCAAACAGGCTGTCAAGACTACACGGGGAGTCTTTGTCTTTGGGTTGTATAGCGGTGAGCGTTCTGATCTCTTGTGGCGACAGCTTAAGACGCTTGTTGAAGATCAGCCTGGCCCCTGCTGCTCGGCCCTGAATGAAAGCGTCAGAGTCGCCTTGTGACTGCGCTCGCATCACGGATGGCCGCTAGACACGCGCTTCTGCAGGACGCACAGATGGAATCAATCTGGCGATCCCAAATATCGACTCGCACAGCGACCCGTACACGAGTTGGCGTGTGTTTAGCAGCCACAGCGATCGGTATACTGGATGTTGTGTTCCGAGCACAGAAATATGTTTCTGACACAAACCCCCGTCGAATGGATTATCTGGTTATCAGGCCGTGGGGGGGGGGGGGAGGCTGGTGGAGGGGGCTGGTGGATGGGGCTGGTGGAGGGGGCTGGTGGATGGGGCTGGTGGATGGGGCTGGTGGAGGGGGCTGGTGGAGGGGGCTGGTGGAGGGGGCTGGTGGATGGGGCTGGTGGAGGGGCTGGTGGAGGGGGCTGGTGGATGGGGCTGGTGGATGGGACTGGTGGAGGGGGCTGGTGGATGGGGCTGGTGGAGGGGGCTGGTGGAGGGGGCTGGTGGATGGGGCTGGTGGAGGGGGCTGGTGGATGGGGCTGGTGGATGTGGCTGGTGGAGGGGGCTGGTGGAGGGGGCTGGTGGAGGGGGCTGGTGGAGGGGGCTGGTGGATGTGGCTGGTGGAGGGGCTGGTGGATGGGGCTGGTGGATAGGGCTGGTGGAGGGGGCTGGTGGAGGGGGCTGGTGGAGGGGGCTGGTGGATGTGGCTGGTGGAGGGGGCTGGTGGATGGGGCTGGTGGATGTGGCTGGTGGAGGGGGCTGGTGGAGGGGGCTGGTGGAGGGGGCTGGTGGATGTGGCTGGTGGAGGGGGCTGGTGGATGGGGCTGGTGGATGTGGCTGGTGGAGGGGGCTGGTGGAGGGGGCTGGTGGAGGGCGCTGGTGGATGTGGCTGGTGGAGGGGGCTGGTGGAGGGGGCTGGTGGATAGGGATGGTGGATGGGGCTGGTGGAGGGGACTGGTGGATGGGGCTGGTGGAGGGGGCTGGTGGATGGGGCTGGTGGAGGGGGCTGGTGGAGGGGGCTGGTGGATGGGGCTGGTGGATGGGGCTGGTGGATGTGGCTGGTGGAGGGGGCTGGTGGAGGGGGCTGGTGGATGGGGCTGGTGGAGGGGGCTGGTAGAGGGGGCTGGTGGAGGGGGCTGGTGGATGGGGCTGGTGGAGGGGGCTGGTGGATGGGGCTGGTGGAGGGGACTGGCCACTCGTTAGAGATCCCGCACGCAATTAGCAAGTGGCCACAGCGATTTCAATCAAGGCTGCAGGGTGTGAGAGGACCTGTGCTGTAGCTCAGGGACCGCTAATCAACCCGAGCCTAATGAGAAGCCCCCCCCCCACTCCGCTTCCTCTCAGGGGGAGGGGGGCGGAGGGGCGCGCTGCACAAAGAATTAAGTCCCAGGGCTCGTTGTTTTTATCGTCACCAGCAGCAGCGTAACAACCATGGCTATGGTTACCGTGACACTTATCATCAACATCATTATTCCCATGGTCATTATCACCATGAACACGGCCACCATCATCATTATCAATACCGTTATCATCACCACCACTACTACCACATGATCATCACCACCACCAGTATCGCCATCAGTAGATCTATCATCAACACCATCAACATGATCATTATCATCATCACAATCGAATCCATTGTGACCTCTTTTCTATCCCATCTCCCGGCGCGGCAGTTGCGACGTTGGTGCGAGTTTATTAAGAATGTCTCCTCCCCACCGTCCCAGCCACCCCCGAGCCGTGAAGACGGGGTCGCCGCAGTCGACCAGGTCGCGTGTGGAGGGGTAACGCGTGGGTAGGGCCCATCTCATCCAGCGCGGCGCTGCAATCTGCTGGCGGTGCGCGTCGCGGCGTGGATTCTTACAGCGCAGCAGGGTCGGGCCCGGGGGGGGGGTGCTCTGGCCCAGCAGCGGGGGCGACGCAATGTTCCGTAGCGGCCACGCGGGCGGCAGCCTTCGGATTGAACTCGAGCCGCCGTCATCCTCGTAGGAGGCGCGGTGACCCCACTCACGATGGCGCAATCCGCGCAGAGGGAGAGGGAGAGAGAGAGATTTTCATTTTTGAGCTTTTATCCCAAGAAAGTAGTTTTCCCCACGCTTTCATCGCCGCAAGCCTCCCCCGTTTAGCGGAGCAATTTGCGATCCGTTCTGTATCTGCGCGAGGCATCGGCGATGACCTCCACACGGTGGGGGCTCTTCCCATTACTATTTTGCATGGCAGCCGCGAAATGTCAATATTCCACGAGCACAGCGGGAACGGTGCTGGGGAGTGGGGGGGGGGGGCATTGGGGGCATCTCTGGGGAGAATCGCACATTTCTCTTCTCGGGAGATTAAAACCGCGGTTGCGCCACGGGACCTGCCGGGTTCGCGGTTTCGAGGGCCGGCCCCGGCCGACTGAGAGAGCGTCGCGGCTTTCACCCTCCTGCTCCTCCTCCTCCTCGCCTAATCCTCGCCGAATTTAAATCCGGTCAGCAGCAATATCCCAATCGGATGATGATAATGATGATATGAATATTGCCGAGCGGAATTTAATCATGCGGCATTACGGAGATAATCCCGGGAGATGTGTACCGCCGACTGCTGCTGCTTCGGCTGCCGCCGCCGCTGCTGCTGCTTCGGAATGCGCGCGTCTCTGGCGAGGGACGGGCGGCGTTTCTTAGTGAGAAGCTGCTCCCTATGAGGTTCCTATCGGGTCCTTATCGGGGTCCTACACACTGGTTCCCATCTTTAAAGGGAAAGGTGATGTACAAGAGAGTGGGAACGACAGACGAATCGCCGTGAAACTCTGGGAAAGGATCTCAGTCAGGAGACTGAGGAGGCTGGTGGATGTTGGCAGAGTCGGCTTGGGATTCAGATGGGGAAGGTCAACAATGGATGCGATCTTTGCACTGAGAAGAGTATTGATGGAGAAGTGCAGAGAGAAGAAAGGAGACCTGCATGTGGTGTTTATTGATCTCGAGAACGCGCACGCGCCAGGGTGCATGGCGAGCTCGTGTGGTGGTGTAGGAAAAGAAGAGGTATTGCTGAGGTGGACGTCCCGCTGGTCCAGGGTGTGTATGAAGCAGCTGTGTGGGTGTCGGAGAGCTTGCAAGGGAAGCAAGGCTCCGCCCTGAGCCCCTTCCTGTTCATCATCCTGGTGCTGGACACACCGACGAGAGAGATATTCAGAGGGAGGCCCCGTGGTGTACGCTGTTCGCAGACGGCATTGTGCTATGTGGTGAAAACAGACGGGTAGTGGAATATGATTTGAAGATCTGGGTGCAAAAGATTGAAGGGAATGGGTTGAGGATCAGTCGGACATAGACGGGGTACGCGGTGTCCCATTCCAGTGTAAACATGCAGAAGGAGGATTGCAAATTGGAAGTGACCAGTTAATGAAGAGGAACGAGTTTAAGTGCCTGGGTGCAACGACGTGGTGCTGATGGGTCACGAGAAGGAGAGATGAGAACAAGGGCTGGGCGGCTGAAATGGCGAGAGATCACTGGTGTGGTGTGCGATAAGAGGCTCCCAGTTTGGTTGAAGGGAAAAGTGTGTCGTGTATACTGCAGTGTAGAGTAATGTGTAGTGTAGTGTATAGTGTAGTGTATAGTGTAGTAGTGTATAGTGTAGTGTAGAGTACAAGACGGTGGTGAGGCCGGTGCTGTTGTATGAGGCCGAGTGCTGCTGGGACACAATAAAGAGGATAGACCAAGCTACGGCATTGACAGAGATGAGGATGTCTTGGTTGGTGTTGGGGTTAACAAGGAAGGACAGGGGGCTGAGAAATGAAGAAGCGAGAGGAAGACACGGTGGTAGACATCACAGAGAATATGACAGAGAGAAAAGGCTGTGGGTGTGGTTCGGTCGTGTGGAGAGGAAATGGCGTGGGTCAGGAGGTGCAAGTGATGCAAGTGGAAGGAAAGAGATCAAGAGAAAGAAGGCAGGAGAAGAGGTGGGGGGTGGGGGGCGATGGGACACGGTGGCCCGGAGCGGAGAGAGAGATGGGGAAAGAGAGATGGCGCAGGGCAGCCTCGGCTTTCGCGACCAATATCATCCATAAAGTGGATGATATTAGTGACGAAGTGGCACGTTCTATTTACGTGACAACCCGAACTAGTTGGCTGTGTCGGGTGCTGGCGGGTTTTCACGACACATTTACATATTGACGCGATCTCACCCAAAGAGACCTCCTCTATAAAGCGTGGAGAAGGTTGGAAGGAGAGTGGAACACCCCACGTGAGTGCGGCAAACGCGTGGAGGGAGAATAAGAAGATGGGGACCCTATCGGCTCCTATAGGGTTCTTCTAGGATCCCTATCGGCTCCTATAGGGTTCTTCTAGGATCCCTATCGGCTCCTATAGGGTTCTTCTAGGGCCCCTATGGGCTCCCTATTGCCCCGTGGCTCGCAGAACGCGGAGGTGGGGAGGTCAAAATAAAATAAATCATTATATCGTCCTTCAGTGTAGTACACCGCAACGTGTATATATATAAACTATATATATTAACTATAAACTATATATATAAACTATATATAAACTATATGTAAACTATAAACTATACATATGAACTATATATAAACTATATCTATATATATATCAACTCAACAATCATCAGCGCCGTTCCGGAGAATATAAGGACCTCCCCTTCACACAACTGTTTCTGCACGTGTTATGTCATCACAACTACACCACCACTTTTAATAACAACTGCACTATTTATCTTAGCTACTATCATCTTAAGTACGATTTAATAATTTGTGTAAACCGTCTTGGAAGAGGCGCTATATAAAAATAAGAAGAGATAAAAACAATGTCAAGTGTGTTCTCGACATCCCATCAACCACACGAACTGCTGGGGATGAAAGAACGTCTCTTGTGTAGGTTGAGCGCTTCAAACCAGAACGCCACCCGACACACAAACAAACGACACCGCGGCTCGCCACCATTGACTGCAGCGGGCCTCACTGCTGATGAGACGCTGCGTGTCGACATCGGCCCCACAGTTTGCTTGCGTTGACCGATGCACTACCCATGAAGGCCGGCCATGTGTGGCTGATGGGATGTGTAAGTAAACACAGGGACGAGATGAATGGTACCGTTGGTCGACAGGAGCGTTGCTGACTCCCCGGATCCTCCACGGAGCAGTGAGGTCGCGCGGGGTCTGACATGGGACGGGAGGCGGAGGAACTGGAGACACAAGCGATGGGTGAATTGTAATTTTACTAGAAAATATATAAATATACTGGCCATGGGGCTGCTCAGGGGGAGAGCGAGCGGCTCGCACTCCGATGGTTGCGAGTTCGAATCCTGGTTACGGGGCGTCTGTAGACAGTGGTGGGAATTCCTCATTCCCATGGCGGGGGCGAGTCTATCCATAGCACAACCCACTGGACATCCGTGAAGAAGAGCTTCATGTTACAAAGGATTCTTCCAGGATAAATATACATTCTGATTCTAAAATGTTCCCCACAACGTGGTATCTATTTTATCGACCCCCTCCCCAACGATGATGAACCGGTTCACTCCCCCCACCAACCAGGACTAACCCCCCAACGAGCGATCGCGGCAGTGAGTGAGTGAGTGAGTCTCGCGCTCGGCCTGAACGTCACATTCTCATTTCCCAACACGTGAGCCAGGCCCAGCCCGCCTGTGAGTCGTGTGTGTGTGAGCCCCTTGTGAGCCGGCTGTGAGCCAGGCCCAGGCCGCCTATGAGTCGCGTGTGTGTGAGCCGCCTATGAGTCGCGTGTGTGTGAGCCGCCTGTGAGTCGCGTGTTTGTGAGCCGCCTGTGAGTCGTGTGTGTGTGAGCCCCTTGTGAGCCGGCTGTGAGCCAGGCCCGGGCCGCCTATGAGTCGCGTGTGTGTGAGCCGCCTGTGAGTCGCGTGTGTGTGAGCCGCCTGTGAGTGGTGTGTGTGTGAGCCCCTTGTGAGCCGCGTGTGAGCCAGGCCCAGACTGCCTGTGAGTCGCGTGTGTGTGAGCCGCTTGTGAGTAGTGTGTGTGTGAGCCGCCTGTGAGCCGCCTGTGAGCCGCGTGTGAGCCAGGCCCAGACTGCCTGTGAGTCGCGTGTGTGTGAGCCGCTTGTGAGTAGTGTGTGTGTGAGCGCCTGTGAGCCGCGTGTGAGCCAGGCCCAGACTGCCTGTGAGTCGTGTGTGTGTGAGCCGCCTGTGAGCCAGGCCCAGACTGCCTGTGAGTCGTGTGTGTATGAGCCGCTTGTGAGCCGCGTGTGAGCCAGGCCCAGACTGCCTGTGAGTCGTGTGTGTATGAGCCGCTTGTGAGCCGCGTGTGAGCCGAGCGCAGACTGCCTGTGAGTCGTGTGTGTATGAGCCGCTTGTGAGCCGCGTGTGAGCCAGGCCCAGACTGCCTGTGAGTGGTGTGTGTGTATGAGCCGTATGTGAGCCGGCTGTGAGCCGGGCGCAGGCCGCAGCTGCAGTGGTCCCGGGGTGCTGCGGGCCGCGCCGCGGTGCGAGTCTCGAGGCGTCGCTCACGGGGACACCTCGAGCCGAGCGCGCGACGGCGCCGTGGAGTGCGCTCGGCATTCGCCCGTCTCGTGTCGTGATGTTTCTTTTTTATTTGGGATTGAGAAGTGGAGCTTGACTGGCGCGGCGCGTCGGGTTGGTGGATGGGGAGGCGTTTCGTGGGGTCAGACTGGAGGAGGAGGGGGCCGCTGATGGTGTCTCGCTCTCGGTGTAGCTCTCGCGTCTTGTCTCTTGTCAAGATCGCTGTCCGCCCATCATGTCCGGCGTGAGACGCTCCACTTCTCATCGCCGACTGCGCGTTAACAAATTGCAGCACCCCAAAAGAATGCTCAGAGTAGGATCGTTTACAAGTGTACCCCAAAATAACTACAAGACCATTGTTATTGGCACAGACTCCCTTTGGACGAATTGGGATAAGGTAGCAAGCTATGGTGGGTGGAGAGTGTGGTGGTAGGAATGGTGGTGCGTGTAGAGGGGGTGGTGCGTGGATTAGATGATGGTAGTGATGGTGGTGGATGGAGAGAGGGGGATGTTGGTAGTTGATGGTGGTGGGTGGAGAGTGTGGTGGTGGGGATGGTGGTGGATGGAGAGTGTGGTGGTAGGGATGGTGGTGCGTGTATTGGATGGTGGTAGGGATGGTGGTGCGTGGAGAGAGGGGGGGTGTTGGTAGTTGATGGTGGTCCTGCCGGGTGTGGAGGGAACGCTGCATTGGACAGCGGTGTCTGGGAGGGGGAGGTGCCTGCTGGAAGTGTATCTGCGGGATTGAGACTGAATTAGGGGGCTGAATGGGATTTGATTGCTAATGGGTTGTTGGCATAAAGGGGGTCAGGAAAGTTGGACGTGCGGTGGTGGTGGAGGAAGGAGGGGGGAGTGTGTGTGTTCGTCGTTGTGTCTGTGTGTGTGGAGTGTGTCTGTGTGTGTGGAGTGTGTCTGTGTGTGTGGAGTGTGTCTGTGTGTGTGGAGTGGTCTGTGTGTGTGGAGTGTGTCTGTGTGTGTGGAGTGTGTCTGTGTTGTGGAGTGTGTGTCTGTGTGTGGGAGCGGTGGTTTTCTGTAGCGGTTAGCGCGCTACGCTATGAACCTGGCGACCCGGGGTTCGGATCCGCTCACGGCCAACACCAGTGACGATTATCTGAACCAGTATTGGGCCCTCCCCTAGGTCGACTCAGCCTGAAATGAGTACCTGGTGCGATGTGTAAACATCGCCACTGGGGAGACAAAGGCGGTCGGGCGTGGTGCTGGCCCACCCCACCCCCTCGTGTACTGTTCCGGCCTCATAGGTGCTCGCTAAAAGCACTTGCCCCTACAGTCTGTTAAGGCTATAAGGGGATCTTTGTTTTATCTGTGTCTGTGTGTATGGAGTGTGTCTGTGTGTGTGGAGTGTGTCTGTGTGTTGTGTGTGTAGCGGTTAGCGCCCTGCGCTAACAACTGGGCGACCCGGGTTCAATTCCCACTCACGGCCAACACCAGTGACGTTAATTGCGCCGGTCCTGGGCCCTCCCCTAGGTCGACTCAGCCTGAAGTGAGTATCTGCTACAGTGTGGAAACATCGCCACTCGGGAAAACAGTCGGCCGGGCGTGGTGCTGGCCACCCACCCCGTCGTGTGCCGTGCAGGCCTTCATCGGTGCTCGCTAACAACACTTGCCCCTACAGCTTGTGCGTCTCCGCGTGTGCGTCTCCACGTGTACACCTCTACGTGTGCGTCTCCACGTGTGCACCTCTACGTGTGCACCTCCACGTGTGCACCTCTACGTGTGCACCTCCACGTGTGCACCTCTACGTGTGCATCTCTACGTGTACACCTCTACGTGTGCACCTCCACGTGTGCACCTCTACGTATACACCTCTACGTGTACACCTCTACGTGTGCACCTCCACGTGTACATCTCCGCGTGTGCGTCTCCGCGTGTACACCTCTACGTGTACACCTCTACGTGTACACCTCTACGTGTGCGTCTCCGCGTGTGCACCTCCACGTGTGCACCTCTACGTGTGCATCTACGTGTACACCTCTACGTGTGCACCTCCGTGTGCACCTCTACGTATACACCTCTACGTGTACACCTCTACGTGTGCACCTCCACGTGTACATCTCCGCGTGTGCGTCTCCGCGTGTACACCTCTACGTGTACACCTCTACGTGTACACCTCTACGTGTGCGTCTCCGCGTGTGCACCTCTACGTGTGCACCTCTACGTGTGCAACTCTACGTGTGCGTCTCCACGTTGTGCACCTCTACGTGTGCACCTCTACGTGTGCACCTCTACGTGTGCACCTCCACGTGTGCTGCACCTCTACGTGTACACCTCTACGTGTGCACTCTACGTGTGACCTCCACGTGTACATCTCCGCGTGTGCGCCTCCGCGTGTACACCTCTACGTGTACACCTCTACGTGTGTACCTCTAAGTGTGCACCTCTATGTGTACACCTCTACGTGTGCATCTCTACGTGTTACACCTCTACGTGTACATCTCTACGTGTACATCTCTACGTGTACACCTCTAAGTGTACACCTCTACGTGTACATCTCTACGTGTGCACCCTACGTGTACATCTCTACGTGTACACCTCTACGTGTACACCTCTACGTGTAAACTTCTACGTGTGCACCTCTACGTGTGCACTTCCGTTGACCTCTACCGGTTGTACCTCTACGTGTGCATCTCTACGTGTGCATCTCTACGTGTGCACCTCTACGTTGTTACACCTCAAAGTGTACATCTCTACGTGTACACCTCTACGTGTGCATCTCTACGTGTACATCTCTACGTGTACATCTCTACGTGTACATCTCTACGTGTACACCTCTACGTGTGCATCTCTACGTGTGCACCTCTACGTGTACACCTCTACGTGTGCACCTCTACGTGTGCACCTCTACGTGTGCATCTCTACGTGTGCATCTCTACGTGTGCATCTCTACGTGTACACTTCTACGTGTGCATCTCTAGATGTACACCTCTACGTGTGCATCTCTACGTGTACATCTCTACGTGTACATCTCTACGTGTGCATCTCTACGTGTACACCTCTACGTGTGCATCTCTACGTGTGCACCTCTACGTGTACACCTCTACGTGTGCACCTCTACGTGTGCATCTCTACGTGTATACCTCTACGTGTACCTCTACGTGTACACCTCTACGTGTGCACCTCTACGTGTACATCTCTACGTGTGCACCTCTACGTGTGCATATCTACGTGTGCACCTCTACGTGTACACCTCTACGTGTGCACCTCTACGTGTGCATCTCTACGTGTGCATCTCTACGTGTGCACCTCTACGTGTACACCTCTACGTGTACATCTCTACGTGTGCACCTCTACGTGTGCACCTCTACGTGTACATCTCTACGTGTACACCTCTACGTGTACATCTCTACGTGTACACCTCTACGTGTGCGTCTCTACGTGTGCACCTCTACGTGTACACCTCTACGTGTGCATCTCTACGTGTACACCTCTACGTGTACACCTCTACGTGTGCGTCTCTACGTGTACACCTCTACGTGTACATCTCTACGTGTACATCTCTACGTGTACATCTCTACGTGTACACCTCTACGTGTACACCTCTACGTGTGCGTCTCTACGTGTGCGACTCCCACCGTGGCCGCGCGCCGCGAATTCCGATCCCGAGAGCAGCGAGCGCAGCGTCGCAGTCGGCAGGAGGAGGAGGAGAGCGCGGGTCGAGCCATCTCCCTGGGAT